>NC_046376.1:35597113-35680091 GCF_011125445.2 Fundulus heteroclitus | reverse complement strand
AAGTTGTCACTCATTTATTCTACATGTGTGCAGAGTTTGCTGTTAAAGATTGCCAGTGCTCGTATCATCCCTTTTAACTATTATCCTGATATCAGCTCCCGGGCTGATATCCCCCGACAATACCTAACAGACAGAGAGTTATTTATTAAACAATCAAATAACTTTAAACTGGTGTATAATTGCACAACAAGTGGAACAAGTGAATATTGAAATAAACCAATGTTCAAACATAAAACAGTTATTATGCAGAACATATCTTTCATTACTGGATAGAAAATGTTAAATTATTACTATTATTGACTAATTTTTGACGTTGTCACAATTGTTGTTTTGAGATGTTCATACAGGGCTGCACAGTGGAGCAGAGTGTTGCACTGTTGCATGAAGGTCCTGGGTTAAATCCTACCCTTGTCTTGGGTCTTTCTGCATGTTTCCGCAGTTTGCATGTTCTCCCTGTGCATGCATGGGTTTTCTTAGGACAGTCCTACAGTCCAAAAACATGACTGTTAGGTAGACTGTCTCTAAATTCTCCTTAGGTGTCAGTGTGCGAGAATAGTTTTTTGTCTCTGTGTTGCCCTGCGATAGACTGGCAACCTGTCCAGGGTGTACCCAGCCTATTGACAGCTGGAGATAGGCACCAGCACCCATTGCCCTTCAACCCCCACAGAGAAATGGATGGTTGTTGAATGGATAGTTCATCCAATCGCTAAATGAAAGAAAATTATTATTCTTGCCACTGCAATTATAGATACTATATACACAAGCATGCTATGTAATTAAATGCATGTGTATATATTTTACTGGATGTATGTGTTATATATGTAGAATATATAGATATTGCAAGGATATATGTATAAACAGGGTTTATAGGGTTCATATTTATATATATATTTCACCTCCGGAATATCGCCAAAATTAGAAACATTCTGTCCAGGAGTGATGCTGAAAAACCTAGTCCATGCATTTGTTACTTCAAGGCTGGACTATTGTAATTCTTTACTATCAGAAGTCCACAAAATGCAGTTCGATCTTCAGCTGATTCAAAACTCGCGGCGGCAAGAGTTCTGATGAAAATCAACAAGAAATATGAAAATCATATTTCTCCAATTTTAGCTTCCCTTCATTGGCTTCCTGTTACAGTAAATCAAGAATAGAATTTAAAATTCTCCTTCTAACGTATAAAGCCCTTAATAATCAAGCTCCATCATATATCAGAGCTCTGATTACCCCGTATGTTCCTAACAGAGCACTTCGCTCTCAGACTGCAGGTCTGCTGGTGGTTCCTAGAGTCTCTAAAAGTAGAATGGGAGGCAGATCCTTTAGCTATCAGGCTCCTCTCCTGTGGAACCAACTCCCAGTTTTGGTCCGTGAGGCAGACACCCTGTCTACTTTTAAGACTAATCTTAAAACTTCCTTTTTGACAAAGGCTTATAACTAGAGTGGCTCATGTTACTGCTGAGCTATCTCTATAGTGTGCGTGATAGGCCTAGGCTGCTGGAGGACATCAGGGTCTAATTTTCTCACTCTACTATTTCTACTGTTCTCTAGTTTTGCATTGTATTACATTGAAATGACTGTCGTCCATTTCAGCTTTTAACTTTTTGCTCTCTCTCTTTTTCTTCATAGTAGGTACACCTGTCTGGCGTTCTGTAACTGTGACATCATCCAGAGAAGACGGCTTCACCCCTACTACCATCTAATGTAGAACAGATTACTAGATCAATGTGGGGCTTCTGTGCTTTTTGTCTCTCTTGTTGTGTCTCTGCTCTGTCTTCCGTAACCCAGTCGTCGAGGCAGATGACCGTTCATACTGAGCCCGGTTTCGGCCGGAGGTTTTCCTTCCCGTTAATGGGTGGTTTTTCTTCCCACTGTCGCTTCATGCTTGCTCAGTATGAGGGGATTGCTGCAAAGCCATGTTACAATGCAGACGACTCTCCATGTGGCTCTACGCTTCTCCAGGGTGAATGCTGCTTGGAGAGACTTTGATGCAATCAACTGGTTTCCTTATATAGGACATTTTTGACCAATCTGTATAATCTGACCCAATCTAGTATAATATGATTGAACTTGATTTTGTAAAGTGCCTTGAGATGACATGTTTCCATGATTTGGCGCTATATAAATAAAATTGAATTGAAAATTTATTGAATATAAAGGTTTACAATTCCACCCACTCCCCTGACTATGTAAATCATAAAAAATTGTGACATTATATTACATTCTTTAAATGTCTTGTACATTTCAAAAACAATGTATAATAAACCACAAATACAATAAATATATCATAAAAAATTGTGAGTCAAGGTGAGCAGCGACAAAAATGTCTCAGAGATGCATTAGATGGCATTAGTAGTGCTTGGTGGAGGTTGATAGTGGTCACAGTTTGTCCTTGCATGAATGTTGATGTTATTGTTGAACGTGTTGAATGTGAGGTACAGATAACAGTGACAGGATGTTTTGAACTAGTGGGCACATAAGAGCATCCGCAGTCGCCTAAGACAGATAACATGGATCATACATATTTCATGTCAAACTGTATCAAAATCCTTAATGTTATCTGAACCTAATATATGGACAAGGTTTTGCATTTGTTTAGAAGGGTAAGGATATGGAGGAGTGCACATTGATTTAGACATGCATATACCACACATGTGGCCATGTGTGATACGTGCAGATCATTCTTTTCTGCATTTGTGGTCGGCCTAATTTCTGGACTCTCAAAATATACACTATCCTGTCAAAGGTGTTTTTCTCAACAATTCAGATCATTGTATTAGGGTGTTCTAATTAGTTTTTGTGGCCACAACTATGTAAAATCCAGCACCACAGTTGTGCAAAATTATTCTCCTAACATTTGTGAAAGAATGGGTTGCTTTAGGTGCTCAGCAAATTTTAGTGTGGCACCGTGATAGGATGCCACCTGTGCAATAAGTCTACTTGTGAAACTCCTACCTACTGGACATTCCACAGTCAGCTGTAAGTTGAGTTATAGTAAAGTGGATGCAACGAAACCACAGCAACTACTATTGAATTGGTAGGTCAAGTACGTCACAGAGTGGGCAGCGGATGCCCAGGCACATATGGTGCAGAGGTCACAAACTTTGTGCAGAGTCTACAGCCGCATAACTCCAAATTTCATGCAACTTTCAGGTTAGTTCAAGACCTGTGAGTAGAGAGATTCACAGAATGGGTTTCCTTGGCTGAACACCTGCATCAAAAACCTTGCATCACCAAGTGCATTGTAAAGTGTTGGATGTAGTGGTGTAGAATACACCGCCACTGGACTGATACAATAACTGTGCAAAAATCACTCTAGCTGGATTATGTAATGCTGACGGGGGGCATTTCTTGATTGCTAACAAAGTAGACAGATATGTAGACTCATAATTTGAACCATATCAAATTATTCATTCATACAGCTCTGCTTTTCTTTGTGTCTTTCTTTCAGGTCCAGCTTATCCATTATAATCAAGATCTGTATGCCAACTACAGTGAGGCATCTAAGAGCCCTCATGGCATCGCTGTGGTCTCCATCTTCATTAAGGTTTGATTGTCCCACTAAAAGCCTGCATGGTTAAAGAATTTAGAAACCAGTCAGACAAAATTCCTGCAATAAAAAGGCCTCACCGTGTGTGACAAGACCAGAAATATAATGAGAATCCAGCATGGCAGGGCATCATTGAATACCATGTAGCACATCATAGTTGAACAAATGTTGGAGCAATAATATAACAACCAGAGCCTGAAATCACCATTAATGACAAAATTATAAATATATAAGATTAAGTTACTGTGCAAGTTTATCACAGTCTATAAAGCAAAGAACTCTGCAGGAGAACTTCTCTTTTCCTGTTCAATTGTTTTACTGAATAACATGTTTAAAACAGTGTGTTATTTGTTAATTATTGATTGAAATTATCTAAAGGGAAGGGCAGAGAAAAAAACTCTTTTGTGCCTGTGTTGCACCATGGTTTCTCATTAATATTTGATGCTTCTTTCTACCGTTCCAGCTCTCAGAAAACTCCAACGCCTTCCTCAACCGTATGCTCAACAGAGACACCATTACCAGAATTAACTACAAACGTAAGACACTATTACCTGGGCAAGCTAATGTGGCAGGGAATTTACGCTGGGCTTTCCTTATTCTTGATCTGAAGCTCATCTTAATCTGCTCTATACAAATATGCAATGTTGTCTGCTTTGTAGGATTCTGTTGGCAATGATCCTTTTTCTAATGCCATTGTCTTAAATGTGCCATATTTGTGAGGGTGGTGCAGGCTGTACATCGTCCTGCACCATCCTGCACCATCCTGCACCATCCTCACAAACATTGTTTGCCCCCTTAAGTATTTTTTTTTGCTCTTGGCACACTTAAATATTTCAGACCCTTAAACAAATGCTAATACAAAATGCAGTGATCAAATGTTTATTTAATTTTATTTTGTTTCATTTCCCTGTCTAAGCATCTCCTGACCCCACCTCCTCTTGTTGCAGCTGAAACTATTGAAGTCTTGACCTTGACCTAAGTGACCTTGATTTTTCTTGTAAATCACTTATAGATTTTGTGAGTGGTGGGGTTTTCTTTTTTTTGGGGGGGGGGGGTGTATTTGATTGAACATGAAGTTGCTTATTTGGGCTTTTGCTTTTTTCCACGCAGAGTCCAGGACTATTACCAGTAGAGTACAAAAAATATTATGTTTTGTATACTTGCGTAAATGTTGAGAATTGTGAATTATTCGTTAGCATCTGATAGGATTTAGAGGTAAATGCCATGCTTTAACAAAGGCCAAATCCTGTTTGATCATGATATAATAAGGTTATATACACCAACCCTTCGTCCTGATAATATTTTCATGGTCCTTTTTGTGGATAAAAATAGCCCCAGCGCCAGGCGCAATAAGCATATATAAATAGATGTGGCGTCATCTAGTAACAGTATCGCAGAACTATCATAATGCTGGTTTGTTTAATTAATAAATCAAAATTAAATAATGCTGGACCAAGCCTGACCCTCTGAATGGCCTCATAGTAAAGTGGTAGCTCAGCATGATCAAAGACCAACAGTTATTAATTAAATAAAACAATCTAACAGCAACTGTGAGACCCTTATATCAGAACATTTACTCACGTCAATCAACTCTGTGGTCACATCTGAGCCTCGGCAGGTTTAGCATCCGCTTCAGTGAACACTAACGGCCATACTGTGTTCCCAGAGACATTCCAGTTTTTTCTCTCTTGGAATCCCATTTGTTATTGTTTTTTCATTTCTTGTTTTTTCACTAGATCTTGGACCATTCTGCATTGTTTCACCGGGAGATGCTAATAGCCGTTAGTCGCTTCTTTGTTTTAACCCCTGCTGCGCATTTGCAGTACGTACCTCTGTTAAAATCATAAATAAACACAAAAGACTTCCTTTACTAACAATTGAGCAAAAACAAAGTATAAAACACCAAAATGACAACCAATACACCAGCAGGACACGACAATCTTTCATAAAAACGTTGCATGCAACCAGAGTGAGCTACTGACGTATGATTTTTTTTTTTAAATGTCAAATAATGTGGCAATGCACCTTTAAATGTTCAAGTAAAAAAAACAGAATACAGAATGATGCAAAATACTGTGCAATTGCATGAATATATTTATTGTATTCAAACATTCCCAGAGAAGTTAAAACGAGCGTAAATCCTCATGAGTGAAAATGAAATGTTCAAATGAATTGATGTTCAAGTCAAAAGGAAGGTAGCAGTCAGTTTACAGGATGATGTAAAACACTGAGCAATTGGCTGGATGTACCAACCAAATATTTCTGGAGAAGTTAAAAATTGTGCAATTAGTCAAGTAAAAACAACCTGATTCAAACGTCCTGCAGTGCAAGGAAGCTGTGAATGACTTTGTGCAGAAACTGGAATATAGGGTTGAAAAGATGTTGGCTTGGCTTTGATCTTAGATAGGGGGCATTGAAGAAAAAGGGTTGGTAACCACTGGTTTACCTCCTGTAGTTTACTATGACCTCCTTGGTCTTGCTGGTGTTCAGGATTAGGTTATTCCTGGAGCACCACTGTGTCAAATTTGTGGACTTCTTCTTGGTAGTGGGTCTAATCATTGTTAGATATCAGACCCACCACAGTGGTGTCATCCGCAAAAACTTCACGACCATGTTTGGTGGATACCAGAGCAATTGTGTGTGAAGAGAGTGAAGAAGGCAGGACTAAGGACTCACCCCTGTGGCGTGCCAGTGTAGATGATCAGTAGGACAGATCTGAGTTTCCATATCCTTACCACCTCGATCCTGTTGGTGAGAAAGACCCAGAGCAGAGCGGTGCAGATAATACCAAGCTGTGGAGCTTCAGATCCTACATGTCCAGAAGCAGTGTTGAAGGCTGAGCTGAAGTCCACAAATAGCATCCTAACATAGGCTTGGTGAACATCTGAAGGAGTATGTCTGAAAAATGTATCTGTATAGTAACTATAGACTATGCTCATCACCACCCTCTCTGAGATTCATGGATAAAATGGAGACGATGAAGCCAAATTATTAAGCAGTAGTGGCAAAGTATAGTCGTGGTCTGCCTTCACTTCAAACTCTGCTTCCATCTCCCATTACCGCAACTGTCTCCAATGGTCCAGCTGATGTCTGCTTCTTCACTTCCTGTGCTGAATAATAAATGGAATTTGACTGCTTTGTTTGATAACTAGGATCAATTAATGTATGTACTTGACTTGGAATCTCTATGAATAAACTGAACTGACTTTTTTATTGCAAAGTGCCTGAGGCAACATGTTATGAATTGGTGCTATGTAAATAAGCTGAATTGAATTGTATGAATATGTGGACATAACTGAGTGGAAAAAGGTGAATGTAGCTCTTCTGAGCACATTGAGTGGTCAGTAGGACTAAAGTAGTGCTATATAATTTATAATTTTATCCTGGATTTTTCTGTTAGTAAAGAGTTGCCTCCATCAGTCATCATTGACTATGAACCTGTTGCCCTGATACCCCACATCATGAAGGTCCTGGAGAGAACGCAAACAAGCACCTTTCAGGACCTCTTTGTAGTTTGCTTATCACTGTGGAGTTGGAGTTGAAGACCCCATCATACACCTTTTTCAACAAACCCACTGATCCAGATGAAGCAGGCAATACTGTGAGAATCATGGTCTGATTTCTCCAGTGCATTTAACACAATTCAGCCTGATTTAGCTTGTTAGAAATATCAGAAGACTCTGGTGGAAGCCCTTGACAAGCACCTGGATCAACCGTTTGTGAGAATGAGGAGTTTTATGTCTGACCAGTCTTCTAGTGCAAGTCAGATTCTTGTGATCTACAGAAAAACTTGGATAACTCTGTAGGAATTGGGTGTATTAGAGATGGACAAGAAGCTGAGTACAGAGAGCTGGTGGAGCACCTTGTGGCATGATCTGAAAACAATTACTTTAACTTAAATTTGAACAAAACAAAAGAGATGATTGTAGATTTCTGGAAAATTAGAAATAGGTCAAACACTTTCCAAATTGGGAGAAGAAGTGGAAGTGGTGGTGGAGTATAAATATCTCAGTGGTCGTCTAGCAACAGATTGGACAGAAGATGCAACTGTGAAATATTCTACCGGAAGGGACAGAACAGACTATGATTGAGGAGTTCTTGTATCAAATCAAGATCTGCTTAGTAGAGGCGTGTTGTGGAGAGTGCAATCTCTGCCATTATATGTTGAGGTAGCAGCATCAGAGCGACTTAAAAAGGTCAACATAGTGAGAAAAAAATGCTGGTTCTGTTCTGGGGACTGCTGTGAAACCTCTGATTGTACAAAAAATTATACTTCATAAATGAAGAACATTACAGACAACTCCGAGCATCCCACCCCGTCAGGATTTTGGGGTTTTGTTTCCTGTTTGTTTTTGTTTGGAGTAATCTGGACTGCTTATGTTCCATTCCTCTCAGCCACCAGTCACCATCCAGTCAGCTCAGTCACCTACCAGCCATCACTCAGCACCAGATCAGCTCCACCTGCGGCAACTAAATAGTGCAACTCTGATCACCTGTTTCTCTCCCTACTTATACCTGGCTCGCTCATCCAATCCCAGCTAGAACATCTCGTCTTGTTTCTCCAGCAGCATGTGCTTGTTTGCTCCAGCGACTTCCCTTCATTTTTCCTGTGTTATCCCTGGGATCAGTCCTCGTCCTGCACTCACTAGTCTGCTTGCTAGTGCTTGTGTGTGTGGCCTGGAAAAAGGATTCCTGTTGAATACTGTTATTCAATCTGCTCGTGCTAGGAACACGTCAGAGGCTTCAAGTCAGATTCTGCCTACAGCTTCTGGTCACGTCCTATTCTGCCTGCAGGTCCTGTA
Source organism: Fundulus heteroclitus (assembly GCF_011125445.2). Taxonomy (NCBI): domain Eukaryota; kingdom Metazoa; phylum Chordata; class Actinopteri; order Cyprinodontiformes; family Fundulidae; genus Fundulus; species Fundulus heteroclitus. The sequence goes on along the minus strand of NC_046376.1, from coordinate 35,671,742 downwards.
CAGTTCTGATTCCGCAAGCTACTCCTGTTCAAGTCTGGTTCTGCTTACTACTCAGGATCAGTCTGGTTCTACCTGCATTCATCTGTCCAAGTCTTCCACTGCCTGCTCACTGGTATATGTCAGCCTCAGCTTGCATCATCTGGTCATTCTTCTGTCATCTACCACCTTATAAATAAACTTTTTAAAGTAATTCTGTGTTTGGCTTGAATATCGGGTTCACCACATACATTACATCCTCATCACAATGTCATGCGACAGTGTTTTCAGCCAGATGCCTTTACAGATCCACTGCGATGCATAACAACAGGAGATGTTACCTTCCTAATGCCTTTATCATCAAAGAAAATATTGTACTACGAGTTATAATGTTGTTTTAGCTCTCTGTGATTAATAATAAGGTATTGAATTTGGCTGCGATGAGCCACTATGGGGAGCCAGTAAAAGGAACCAGAAGAAAAGATCTAACAAGTAACTGTAGAGACCGATAAGAATTGAACACGCTCATTGGAATACATTGAATATGGCAGAATTTCAAATGTGATGCTTAGTTGTATGAACGCAGGGGGAGGGTTGCTCATTCTAGCCTGAGGTGGGGCTGTGTCATAAAAGTACCCTGCACATAAAATGACTCACTGAATTAAGCAGCATCTGAAATGAAATAGCAGGATTTGGGGATGATCAAAGACATTGTTTCTTGACACCACTGAAGGATTCCTTTCAGCTTTATAATCTGTTCCCATTAAATTGGCCATTTATGCAAATATTTAGATTTACATCCTGAAATTATAAACGACAAATGCAATTGGTAATACTAGTAATTGTACAACATTTTTTATTCTTAGAGGAAAAGGTAAAAAAGTGGTGCTTTGAGAGAAAATATCGGGGGGTCATTTCATTAAAGAATAATAAACAATAATCCTTCAATAGTAATGCTTTTTTTTTTTTAAAACATCTTTCTTCTGTTTGAAGGGTCTTTTTATGTACGCTGAAAAGATGTTGCGATCAAGTTTTCATAACTTTTTTCAGATATTTTCACACAGCAACAAAAACAAGTGCATGTTATCTTTATTTCATATAATTGACCAACACTAAAATAGTACCGATAATATTCTGAAAATGGTGATGTTTAATTACAGCTCTTATCTTGTACCCCTAAATATAATCCAGTGCAATCAACTGCCTCAGAAAGTCGGCATATTAGTGGTCTACATGTAGATCACATCAAGTTGAGGTTAAATAACACTGCTCATAAATAACCCATCATCCCCACAGCATAATTTGGTGATGGCAGAATCCTGAGATGCTTTTCTTCTTGAGAGGAAGTGACTGGCTAAACTCATTAAGATGTCCAGCTCTGTCCTGTGACACCCTGGGACCCTGTGAATGTGGTGGGAGACAGAAGGACCGGAAGAAGAAGAAAAACAACCTAATTTATGGACAATGTCTCCCAGCGCTCCATGCGTGGTGCTGTTGCAAAGCTGGACAGCTCTTTTAGTGACGGACTGGTGCATCCTAGATGCTCTAAGGAGCACTTCTGCAGGTCCTTCATCCTAGCTGGTGTTAGACTCTATTATCTCTGCCGCTCACAACAGTATCAATAAGTGTTTACAGCATGCTAATGCTGGTCAAGAATAATTTACTCTCACACGTTAGTGTTCATTTGCACACTTTTTGGCATATCTGCAAGTGTTTGTACAATTATGCATATTGCACAGTTTTCTCATCATTCTGTAAATCAGCTGCTGTCTTTTTTCTACTATTCTAACTTGAACATTGTAGTTTTACCTGAATATGGCATATTATCAGTTAATAATTGCACAATATGTTTTCCCCTTTCTAATAATTTAATTAAAAAAACATATAGGTATATGGTCTGTCACTTTTTAATTGACGGGTGATTAATGACCCTAATCATTTCCGGTCTCCTTTGATTTCCGGTCTCCCCTTTGATTTCCGGTCCCCCCTCCCCATTTCCGGCCTCCCTTGACTTCCGGCCTCCCTCGATTTCTTGCCCCTCTTGATATCCGGCCTCCCTTTGATTTCCTGCCTTACCCATATTATATTATTGTCATTAATACGATATTATTAATATAGTTATTAACTTTATTATCGTGATTATTTAAGTATGTCTAATGATTCCTTTAATACACATCCAGCTACTTAATTCAGTTTATCCACATCCAGTTATTTAATTTATCTTATACACATCCAATGATTTAATTTTATCCACATTCAGTTATTTAATTTTTATACACGCTCAATCTGATGCTTAGCAGCAGCATACCATCCATATTAAATGATGATATTAATTATAATACAATTCACTTTACTATCGTGATTATTTAATTATATCTATTTATTTCAGTTGTACACATGCAATTAATGTATCTTATACGCACTCAATCTAACGCTCAGCAGCAGACCAGCCACACTCTACGTGGAAAAAACCTCTGTCCCGCACCGTTGTGATTGCGTTGAAATAGAGAATCCTTAATCTTTAATCCTGATATAAAGCTCAAGTCAGTCCTCCCTCCAAACTAAAGGTTTGGAGCGTCCTCATACTACGGTGGACAGTGTCTTACTGACCACAGGTTTTTGGATCACGACCTAAATTTCACGAGATCTGTTGAGGAGGGGAGGAGTTGTGTCAAAACACATGTGTGGCACTGCAGGAAGGGGGACAATATCGATCTTTGCTGACTTGCAGTCAGCAAATTCGTGCAGGGCATTATCTTATCATTTCATACATCTAACAGCAAAACCGTCGCTTTCAACAAGCATGACATCCTTTCATTGTTAGTTAATAAACAAAAACACCGAGCCTCTCTGTTATCTTAATCAACAGACTGACTGGTCAGCGTAGACATCATACTTCCTGGTTAACTAGGGAGCCGAACAGGAAACCTCCCCCTTATCTCAATAAGCCACTGACCACCGCAGCTCAGTAAAAATCAAAACGGTCAGTAAAAGTCATTACGCTGGTAGAAGTCACGCCTTTCTTATCCTACAACTCTCTTAGTTAAAATATAGTTGTTGTTTTGGTTTTTTACCAACTCTGAAGGCAGCCATCTCTCTACAGATTGTACTAATATTTGTCCTGTCACCTGTACATGTCCTAACTATGGCTCTTATAAACTAATGATTGTTCAGACAATTAATCGTGTAATTGTTAAAAACGTACAAATTCTGCTGATTCTTAACATAATTACTTAAGCTAATTCTATGAGTAATAGAAATGAAAAAAAAAAAGCTAAATCGGTGAATATTTCACTCTGAATAAAAAGGCTAAATCTTCAACTAAAAAAGTTCTAGGATCAAAATGTTAAAAGTTCAGCCCTTTCTGGTGGACTTGCAAATGCAGTGCAAATGCATCTGTAGTGAAAATAGTCACAAAAAAGTATCAAGTTACACCTGTACATTACATTCTGGAGTTTTTCTTTTTTAGAATAGAATAGATTTTATTCTATTTATATAAAACAGATCCTACTAGTGTACTGCAGGGACAATGTTAAACTAGGGTTTTTTTAGTCGACAAATGATAATATAATGATAATGACACATTTATCAAATAAGGTACACATCTAGTTTAAATTAAGGTATGAGAAATACTACCTTTTTCATATCATTCTGACACAGTTTTAACACAATAGAAATAGCTGTACCGTCCCAAAGTGGGGAGATTCAGGTGACAGCTGACTTTAGACAATACTGATTAAAATGGAACAAAGCTCAATTTAAAGTTAAGTTAGTACAGCAAAGGAAAAAGAAAACAAACTGCAATTATTAATACATAAGGCCTAGTCAGATAACAATTGAAAAATAAAAACAAGTTCATTTGCAGAATAATGTAATATTTTAAACATATTTTGTTACACAAATTAACAAAAACTGCAAAGACTTTCTCCACAGAACAGAACCAAAACCAAACCTTGCTCTCAATATATTGCTCTGATAAGACTCTGCAGGTTTTTCACTGGAACCTGCTCATTCTGCTCCACTTTGTCGCCTCCATCTTTAAACTAAAAAACTAGATGCTTTGATTTCGCCTCTCCCCCATGGTTCATTTTATAGAACTCAGGGTTTCCCCAGAACTTGGGCTAATCTTTGCAGTAGGTGTTTTGGTGGGTTGAGGGGTGTTTGCGGTTAACTGTGCCGGCGGGGATTTTTACCAAAATATTGATTTTCATCATTAAAAACAGCAGAACAGTATAGCGTTGTACCAGACAAGTAAAAGTTAGGTAACCAAAGTAAGAAGAACATGATTTTTAATTGTGATGGCAGAAATATCCAGTCAGTAGCTTTTGGTTTTACGGTTATAAACATTGATCCATTATTTGGTGGATATAAAGGCTGCTGATCATCAGGCGGCTGCAAGCAGCAACAGAAATCCATGCAGGGTACAGGCCGGCCTGCAGCACAGTAAAAATGCAGAGGTTGCTGTCAGCAATACCTGTTGGCGTGTAATCAGTAGAGCCAACATTTACACTGCCGATTTTTTATTTTTTTTTCTTCACACAAACCACGGTCTGTTTGTACTAACAGACCGATCTAGACTTAGGTTAAATCAGTCGGTTTGGAAGTGGCTTTTTTCTTGTTGAATAATGCCAGTAATTGTCTAAACTTTCTCTTTTATTTGACAAAATTGCTGACAAGCACAAAATTGTTGGATTTTGTTTGGAAATCAGTGGCAACCGCAGAACAACAGACTCTCTAACAGCCAAACCAGTGCTACAAATCCTCTAAAGCTACATGAGGTGAACCCTGAACTAAGGGGGGAATTTTGTGGTGGATAGATGCTAAACTTTCTTCAGTGATATTTTTCATTTAGTTTCCAAACACACCTAGAACCAGCACCATTGGTTAAAAAATGTAGTTGAACATGCAGAGAGGTTTAGCCTGTATAAGTTTTGACCCTGTCTAGAGCGACAAACCCCCACAATGAATTCACAGCTTTTCACCAAATTGCTTGTCTTAATTTTTTTTCTTCCAAAATTCATCTCCACGATCAGTGTATGTAAACTTCTGACTGGAAAATACCAGGATATGTTGTCCCTGTATAGGTGAAACCAAACCGTAACAACTATTTAAAAATATGTAAACAGTTTTTATTGACTAATTAACTCTTCTACTCCTATTTTGCAAAATCAACACTTACACCCTTTTGGGTCCTTTTTATTTTTACGTTATTTGTTGTTATTTCAACTTTACGTTCTCTCTGTTTTGTTTTTCTCTTCATAGTAGGTACATCTACCCTGGTATTCTGTTTAGCTGTGACGCCATTACCGTCTTTAACGTAGAAACTATTTGTGGATCAGTGTTTCTGTGATGCTTTTGTATCTCTGCTTATGCCATATTGATAGTGTTAGTAAAATTGTATTGTATGTAGTAGTGCTTTCTTATTTTATTTTATTTATTTTTTTACTTTCCAGATATTGTATTATCTGTCCACTCTGAAAAATAAGTCCATAATTAGCATTAAGAACCCAAAATACAATACGAGTGTGGATAGTAACTAAATTTTGACGCCCTAAGATGTGTGTGTGTCACTTTATGGCAAATATGCTATAAAAACCCACCAGTTATTACTCCTTTGGGGGTTCTCTTGTAGAAAAATAGTTTATTGCTAGTTTTTCAATCTGTGTTTGGTAAAGAGGATGGATAGTATGAAGTTTACCAGGTGTCTAATTTCAATGGTTAAAAACATGCTGCTTTGTTTACGAGCAACATTTACGATTGTCACTCAAGTTATTTATTTTATAGCATTAACTGTTTGCATTTGGAGGACCTAGTTGCATGAGACTATGTGCTAAAATTCTAAAGGATTGTTCATTTGAAACTGAGATCAGAATTGAGTCAAATAATGAATCTGGTATAGTGAGATTTTACAACAGTGACAAAAAACTATTTTACACATCTTTTTTATATAGCTTTTACTTTACGTGAAATTTTACATAAAATATAATCAATACATTATCAAATCTACAATTTAATTACTCAAAGAACTTTTTTGTCACAGAAACATTGCTTACAGTAATCAGTTACATAGAAAAAATCTATGCTACTGGAGCGCAGTGTTTGTTTATCTGTGTGAGCTTTAATTGATGTTTAATTAACTGAGGTGTGTTAGAAAACCAGAGAGCAAAAGTTCTGACATCAAGTCAGAACCTGACGGTGCACTGGAAAGTTTTCACACCCCATCCACACGTTGGTTACTGGTCAGACCTTTTTATCTATCGCTATCACTCAAACGCAACGTCTCGTTGTTCCTTATTTGGCACAAAGGCAGTTTTTTCTTGTAAAAAGACAAGACAAGGTACACATTTTAAATCCCATGAAAAATTTGCTGAGAGCGGAATAAAGGTAGAATGCAAGGTAATAAATATACAGAAAAAGATGTGTTCACAAGAAATCTAATGACAGTGGATAACATATTAGGTAATGAGGAAAAAGGGGGAAATATGCTTGTAAGGTTACCAATATTACCCAGACATTCAAGACGGTCTTAACTATGAAATTAAAAGCTCACCTTTATGTGAGAGGATTATTTCCTGTTTCTGCTTTTCTGTTTTGGCTATATTTTTTTTTTCAAAAACTGAAACAAATGTATAAGATCTGACAAATGAGCTGAATGTATCCAGAAGCTTTTTAAATTATTGTATTTATTAAGGGGTATAAAGCTATCCAAACCAGCCTATTATGAAAAAGTAATTGAATGAATAGATGTTATTATTCACATTTTTTGTAAGCTGAGGCTAATTTTAATACTCACGCCAAGGTCTATTTAATGTCAGACCTGTAGCCCAAAGAATTCAGTTAAATAGATTCAGACTACAATTTCTCAGAAGGCTACATATTATGCCTGGATCTAAATAAATTCAAAAGCAGAATTTGACATTTATCATCGGCATCTATCTGTCTGATGAGGGTATCGTGCCATTTTATCCTTTCTCTTCAGACACCCAGTGACCAGGACAATATTATTTCCAAAAGTACACAAACAGCTCATCCAGGAGGCCGCAAAAGAACACAGAACATCTTAGGCACTGCACCTGACTTGTTTCAGTTAAGTTCAGTAAAAGTAGATTTATTGTTATTTTTTGGAAGGTGTGCATCCTGGTAGGTTTCACGTAAAACTAACAATTCAGAAAAAGAACTATATACTCAATCAAATCTGGTGGTGGACTGAGGCCAACTTGCCATGGGAGATCCTACCAGGAGTAGGAATCTCTGGAAAACATAGTTCTCAGAATCATAGCAGATTCAAGAGAGGGGTGATACATGGTGGATATTTGACATACTCACTAATTATTAAATTCATAATGAAAACTATATTTTGTTTCTTTTATTCTGCAAGTTTGCCCTTACTCTGCAAGTTTGCCCTTACTCTGCAGAGCCTTAAATTAATTATGTTGTACCTCTGTGTCGGAATCTTTACATTTACATTTGACTTTGCAGTTGTGGTACTTGAATTTCTCTGTGAGGCAGAATAAAGCCTATTTCAACTCTATTCCCTCCTATTTTTCTTGTATTTCATGTTTCAATCCTCGTAAAAAGTATTTGTAGTTTTTTTTTTTTATGTTATTAATTACGATATGAAGACGGTTTTGAAATATTCTACTATCCAATACTCTGCTTTTTCATGATTGTCATGATTGGTAAAACTGCCAAAAGTAACATTTAAAATACCAGATTATGATTATCCATCATTTACTAAAGCAGAGATAGAAATCATCACTTTGCACAATTAATGGAGTTGAGGCTTTAATTAGCAACACAGTTCAATAACAGTCAATTTTAACCAGCTTTAGGATAAAAAGATGTTCGATATAGTGCTGCAGTTACTACAGAGATTTGTCTCAGAAACATTGCTTACAGTAATCAATTACATAGAAAAAAATGTTAAAATGTGGCATTCGTTATTGTAGACCAGAATGTTTTTGGTCATTGGCATTAACAACTTGTTGGTATTTCTGGAGCTGCAACAAACTGGTTTTCTTCCTACCTATCGCATAGATGTTTCACTTTTAAAAACAAACTCAGTGAGTCCTTCTCCATGAAAGCTTTATTAACCTAAGGGGTTTTCCAAGGGTCAATACTTGGGCCATTACCATTTTATTTTCTTTAATCATACATGCTGTTTAAACCTCACCACTTTCCTGATAAAACTGAACTGATCGACTTCCTCACTAAAACCAAAGCAACTGCCTGGCTGATATCTCCTAACAAAACAGAAATGAACATTATAGCACCATCACATATTTTGTTTTCCTTTATTTGTTCAAACCAATAAAAATAAATGAAAGAAGTGTATCCATAAGCAAACAAAAGAAGATGCACCAAATATTCACTTTGACATAGGTCACTGATTTGTTTCCAGTTGTTAATCAAGTAAGTCTATAATTGTAAACTGGGCAACAAACTTCAATGCTGAACTCTCCCTAGACCCACATGTGAAATTCATCTTACACTTTTGCATCTTACTGCTAGGGAACGTTGGAAATATGCTGGCAGATTTACTTGAAAAACATGCACATGCACATATATTTCTCAATTAGACAATTGTAATGCCTGTAAACGAGACTAGACAAAGCCTCTCTACGACGTTTAAAAGTTATACAGAATGCTGTGGACTCATTATTAATAGGTTCAAATAAGCTTGATAATATAACTGTGTCTTTTTAATTCATTAAACTGGTTTCTATCAAGTTCAGAATTCAGTTTAGAGTATTTTGTCCTCACATACATGGAGGGGAATTTTTAAATTGTAATGACTGATGCCGGTGAACCCGATATTTAGCGAGAAACAGAGTTACGTTTCTTTTAAAGGTTTATTGTGAGGGATGAATAGCAGAGGGTGAGACAGACAAGCAAAACCAGACTTGAACAGAGCCAGAAATACCAACAAGTTGTTAATGCCAATGACCAAAAACATTCTGGTCTACAATAACGAATGCCACATTTTAACATTTTTTTCTATGTAATTGATTACTGTAAGCAATGTTTCTGAGACAAATCTCTGTAGTAACTGCAGCACTATATCGAACATCTTTTTATCCTAAAGCTGGTTAAAATTGACTGTTATTGAACTGTGTTGCTAATTAAAGCCTCAACTCCATTAATTGTGCAAAGTGATGATTTCTATCTCTGCTTTAGTAAATGATGGATAATCATAATCTGGTATTTTAAATGTTACTTTTGGCAGTTTTACCAATCATGACAATCATGAAAAAGCAGAGTATTGGATAGTAGAATATTTCAAAACCGTCTTCATATCGTAATTAATAACATAAAAAAAAAAAAAACTACAAATACTTTTTACGAGGATTGAAACATGAAATACAAGAAAAATAGGAGGGAATAGAGTTGAAATAGGCTTTATTCTGCCTCACAGAGAAATTCAAGTACCACAACTGCAAAGTCAAATGTAAATGTAAAGATTCCGACACAGAGGTACAACATAATTAATTTAAGGCTCTGCAGAGTAAGGGCAAACTTGCAGAGTAAGGGCAAACTTGCAGAATAAAAGAAACAAAATATAGTTTTCATTATGAATTTAATAATTAGTGAGTATGTCAAATATCCACCATGTATCACCCCTCTCTTGAATCTGCTATGATTCTGAGAACTATGTTTTCCAGAGATTCCTACTCCTGGTAGGATCTCCCATGGCAAGTTGGCCTCAGTCCACCACCAGATTTGATTGAGTATATAGTTCTTTTTCTGAATTGTTAGTTTTACGTGAAACCTACCAGGATGCACACCTTCCAAAAAATAACAATAAATCTACTTTTACTGAACTTAACTGAAACAAGTCAGGTGCAGTGCCTAAGATGTTCTGTGTTCTTTTGCGGCCTCCTGGATGAGCTGTTTGTGTACTTTTGGAAATAATATTGTCCTGGTCACTGGGTGTCTGAAGAGAAAGGATAAAATGGCACGATACCCTCATCAGACAGATAGATGCCGATGATAAATGTCAAATTCTGCTTTTGAATTTATTTAGATCCAGGCATAATATGTAGCCTTCTGAGAAATTGTAGTCTGAATCTATTTAACTGAATTCTTTGGGCTACAGGTCTGACATTAAATAGACCTTGGCGTGAGTATTAAAATTAGCCTCAGCTTACAAAAAATGTGAATAATAACATCTATTCATTCAATTACTTTTTCATAATAGGCTGGTTTGGATAGCTTTATACCCCTTAATAAATACAATAATTTAAAAAGCTTCTGGATACATTCAGCTCATTTGTCAGATCTTATACATTTGTTTCAGTTTTTGAAAAAAAAAATATAGCCAAAACAGAAAAGCAGAAACAGGAAATAATCCTCTCACATAAAGGTGAGCTTTTAATTTCATAGTTAAGACCGTCTTGAATGTCTGGGTAATATTGGTAACCTTACAAGCATATTTCCCCCTTTTTCCTCATTACCTAATATGTTATCCACTGTCATTAGATTTCTTGTGAACACATCTTTTTCTGTATATTTATTACCTTGCATTCTACCTTTATTCCGCTCTCAGCAAATTTTTCATGGGATTTAAAATGTGTACCTTGTCTTGTCTTTTTACAAGAAAAAACTGCCTTTGTGCCAAATAAGGAACAACGAGACGTTGCGTTTGAGTGATAGCGATAGATAAAAAGGTCTGACCAGTAACCAACGTGTGGATGGGGTGTGAAAACTTTCCAGTGCACCGTCAGGTTCTGACTTGATGTCAGAACTTTTGCTCTCTGGTTTTCTAACACACCTCAGTTAATTAAACATCAATTAAAGCTCACACAGATAAACAAACACTGCGCTCCAGTAGCATAGATTTTTTCTATGTAACTGATTACTGTAAGCAATGTTTCTGTGACAAAAAAGTTCTTTGAGTAATTAAATTGTAGATTTGATAATGTATTGATTATATTTTATGTAAAATTTCACGTAAAGTAAAAGCTATATAAAAAAGATGTGTAAAATAGTTTTTTGTCACTGTTGTAAAATCTCACTATACCAGATTCATTATTTGACTCAATTCTGATCTCAGTTTCAAATGAACAATCCTTTAGAATTTTAGCACATAGTCTCATGCAACTAGGTCCTCCAAATGCAAACAGTTAATGCTATAAAATAAATAACTTGAGTGACAATCGTAAATGTTGCTCGTAAACAAAGCAGCATGTTTTTAACCATTGAAATTAGACACCTGGTAAACTTCATACTATCCATCCTCTTTACCAAACACAGATTGAAAAACTAGCAATAAACTATTTTTCTACAAGAGAACCCCCAAAGGAGTAATAACTGGTGGGTTTTTATAGCATATTTGCCATAAAGTGACACACACACATCTTAGGGCGTCAAAATTTAGTTACTATCCACACTCGTATTGTATTTTGGGTTCTTAATGCTAATTATGGACTTATTTTTCAGAGTGGACAGATAATACAATATCTGGAAAGTAAAAAAATAAATAAAATAAAATAAGAAAGCACTACTACATACAATACAATTTTACTAACACTATCAATATGGCATAAGCAGAGATACAAAAGCATCACAGAAACACTGATCCACAAATAGTTTCTACGTTAAAGACGGTAATGGCGTCACAGCTAAACAGAATACCAGGGTAGATGTACCTACTATGAAGAGAAAAACAAAACAGAGAGAACGTAAAGTTGAAATAACAACAAATAACGTAAAAATAAAAAGGACCCAAAAGGGTGTAAGTGTTGATTTTGCAAAATAGGAGTAGAAGAGTTAATTAGTCAATAAAAACTGTTTACATATTTTTAAATAGTTGTTACGGTTTGGTTTCACCTATACAGGGACAACATATCCTGGTATTTTCCAGTCAGAAGTTTACATACACTGATCGTGGAGATGAATTTTGGAAGAAAAAAAATTAAGACAAGCAATTTGGTGAAAAGCTGTGAATTCATTGTGGGGGTTTGTCGCTCTAGACAGGGTCAAAACTTATACAGGCTAAACCTCTCTGCATGTTCAACTACATTTTTTAACCAATGGTGCTGGTTCTAGGTGTGTTTGGAAACTAAATGAAAAATATCACTGAAGAAAGTTTAGCATCTATCCACCACAAAATTCCCCCCTTAGTTCAGGGTTCACCTCATGTAGCTTTAGAGGATTTGTAGCACTGGTTTGGCTGTTAGAGAGTCTGTTGTTCTGCGGTTGCCACTGATTTCCAAACAAAATCCAACAATTTTGTGCTTGTCAGCAATTTTGTCAAATAAAAGAGAAAGTTTAGACAATTACTGGCATTATTCAACAAGAAAAAAGCCACTTCCAAACCGACTGATTTAACCTAAGTCTAGATCGGTCTGTTAGTACAAACAGACCGTGGTTTGTGTGAAGAAAAAAAAAATAAAAAATCGGCAGTGTAAATGTTGGCTCTACTGATTACACGCCAACAGGTATTGCTGACAGCAACCTCTGCATTTTTACTGTGCTGCAGGCCGGCCTGTACCCTGCATGGATTTCTGTTGCTGCTTGCAGCCGCCTGATGATCAGCAGCCTTTATATCCACCAAATAATGGATCAATGTTTATAACCGTAAAACCAAAAGCTACTGACTGGATATTTCTGCCATCACAATTAAAAATCATGTTCTTCTTACTTTGGTTACCTAACTTTTACTTGTCTGGTACAACGCTATACTGTTCTGCTGTTTTTAATGATGAAAATCAATATTTTGGTAAAAATCCCCGCCGGCACAGTTAACCGCAAACACCCCTCAACCCACCAAAACACCTACTGCAAAGATTAGCCCAAGTTCTGGGGAAACCCTGAGTTCTATAAAATGAACCATGGGGGAGAGGCGAAATCAAAGCATCTAGTTTTTTAGTTTAAAGATGGAGGCGACAAAGTGGAGCAGAATGAGCAGGTTCCAGTGAAAAACCTGCAGAGTCTTATCAGAGCAATATATTGAGAGCAAGGTTTGGTTTTGGTTCTGTTCTGTGGAGAAAGTCTTTGCAGTTTTTGTTAATTTGTGTAACAAAATATGTTTAAAATATTACATTATTCTGCAAATGAACTTGTTTTTATTTTTCAATTGTTATCTGACTAGGCCTTATGTATTAATAATTGCAGTTTGTTTTCTTTTTCCTTTGCTGTACTAACTTAACTTTAAATTGAGCTTTGTTCCATTTTAATCAGTATTGTCTAAAGTCAGCTGTCACTTGAATCTCCCCACTTTGGGACGGTACAGCTATTTCTATTGTGTTAAAACTGTGTCAGAATGATATGAAAAAGGTAGTATTTCTCATACCTTAATTTAAACTAGATGTGTACCTTATTTGATAAATGTGTCATTATCATTATATTATCATTTGTCGACTAAAAAAACCCTAGTTTAACATTGTCCCTGCAGTACACTAGTAGGATCTGTTTTATATAAATAGAATAAAATCTATTCTATTCTAAAAAAGAAAAACTCCAGAATGTAATGTACAGGTGTAACTTGATACTTTTTTGTGACTATTTTCACTACAGATGCATTTGCACTGCATTTGCAAGTCCACCAGAAAGGGCTGAACTTTTAACATTTTGATCCTAGAACTTTTTTAGTTGAAGATTTAGCCTTTTTATTCAGAGTGAAATATTCACTGATTTAGCTTTTTTTTTTCATTTCTATTACTCATAGAATTAGCTTAAGTAATTATGTTAAGAATCAGCAGAATTTGTACGTTTTTAACAATTACACGATTAATTGTCTGAACAATCATTAGTTTATAAGAGCCATAGTTAGGACATGTACAGGTGACAGGACAAATATTAGTACAATCTGTAGAGAGATGGCTGCCTTCAGAGTTGGTAAAAAAACCAAAACAACAACTATATTTTAACTAAGAGAGTTGTAGGATAAGAAAGGCGTGACTTCTACCAGCGTAATGACTTTTACTGACCGTTTTGATTTTTACTGAGCTGCGGTGGTCAGTGGCTTATTGAGATAAGGGGGAGGTTTCCTGTTCGGCTCCCTAGTTAACCAGGAAGTATGATGTCTACACTGACCAGTCAGTCTGTTGATTAAGATAACAGAGAGGCTCGGTGTTTTTGTTTATTAACTAACAATGAAAGGATGTCATGCTTGTTGAAAGCGACGGTTTTGCTGTTAGATGTATGAAATGATAAGATAATGCCCTGCACGAATTTGCTGACTGCAAGTCAGCAAAGATCGATATTGTCCCCCTTCCTGCAGTGCCACACATGTGTTTTGACACAACTCCTCCCCTCCTCAACAGATCTCGTGAAATTTAGGTCGTGATCCAAAAACCTGTGGTCAGTAAGACACTGTCCACCGTAGTATGAGGACGCTCCAAACCTTTAGTTTGGAGGGAGGACTGACTTGAGCTTTATATCAGGATTAAAGATTAAGGATTCTCTATTTCAACGCAATCACAACGGTGCGGGACAGAGGTTTTTTCCACGTAGAGTGTGGCTGGTCTGCTGCTGAGCGTTAGATTGAGTGCGTATAAGATACATTAAAGGTATACTATGCAACCGGGGTTGATTTTCCAGCGAGGCTCCCCCCAGAGGGCGAAAGTAAAAGTGCACTGTCGTAAAGATGCTCAGCTGTTCTCCTGGTTTGTCCGTCAAGCCAGGCGCGGTTGTTTTGAGCTTAGCAGACAGGCGAACACAACGAATACAAAAGTGGAAAAAATGGCAGTACAAACAATGACTAACACAGTGAAAGTATGAACACAGAGAGAGAGAGAAACCATTCCAATGCAGTGTTTCCCCTAGGAATTTGGGACAACCGGCGGAGCGGGGGGAGACAAGCTTTGCGCCGCTGTGCGGAGTGGGGGGTGGGGGGGAGACAAAGTTTGCACCGCGGAGCGGAGCGGGGGGGGAGACAAAGTTTGCACCGCTGACCGGCTGAGCGGAGCGGGGGGGAGACAAACTTTGCACCGGTGACCGGCGGAGCGGGGGGGAGACAAAGTTTGCACCGCTGACCGGCTGAGCGGAGCGGGGGACTGAGCAGAGCGGAGCGGAGCGGGGGGGAGACAAACTTTGCACCGGTGACCGGCGGAGCGGGGGAGACAAACTTTGCACCGCTGACCGGCGGAGCGCAGCGGCGCACATATCGAGTTAGTTTTATTTTTTTATTATTATTTTTTTTGAATGTCAGCGAGGCGGTAGCGTGAGGGAAACCCTACAATGTTACTTACAATCGCATCAGCAGAAACGCGAGGTCCGCGTCAGCCTTGCAGCCTTCTATGTTCACCCGTGTACGACTCCTCTCTCTGTCCAGAGCCCTTTTCCTCTTTCTTGCCTGCTCCAACATGGGCTTTCGCTGTTTTCTCGCTGGTTCCGCCATGATAACTGCACAAATATCGCCACTGCGCTACCAACGAGCACACCTTTCACTGCGGGCGTGTAGCAGTTCTCGCTGTAAAGCAAGACCGACTCTCGCGATGCACCAGACTTCTGAGCCTGTGTGTGCGGGCCGAGTGCTCCTGCAATTGCAAGTGCGGTATTTCCCCCACAGACCACCAGGGCGGCCGAGAAAACCTTAGTTCAACCTGAAATGACTCATTTAATCATCCAAAACGGTATGGAACATATTAATTAACTGAAAAATGTTGCATAGTATGCCTTTAATTGCATGTGTACAACTGAAATAAATAGATATAATTAAATAATCACGATAGTAAAGTGAATTGTATTATAATTAATATCATCATTTAATATGGATGGTATGCTGCTGCTAAGCATCAGATTGAGCGTGTATAAAAATTAAATAACTGAATGTGGATAAAATTAAATCATTGGATGTGTATAAGATAAATTAAATAACTGGATGTGGATAAACTGAATTAAGTAGCTGGATGTGTATTAAAGGAATCATTAGACATACTTAAATAATCACGATAATAAAGTTAATAACTATATTAATAATATCGTATTAATGACAATAATATAATATGGGTAAGGCAGGAAATCAAAGGGAGGCCGGATATCAAGAGGGGCAAGAAATCGAGGGAGGCCGGAAGTCAAGGGAGGCCGGAAATGGGGAGGGGGGACCGGAAATCAAAGGGGAGACCGGAAATCAAAGGGGAGACCGGAAATCAAAGGAGACCGGAAATGATTAGGGTCATTAATCACCCGTCAATTAAAAAGTGACAGACCATATACCTATGTTTTTTTTTAATTCTCTTGTTTTACAACTTTACTTTAAATTTGCCTTTTTCTTCATATTATTTAATCTAATTTGTAAGTTTGTATCATGTCTACATGTTTTTGCCATTGTCACACATGAATTATCCCATTGTGAAACAATAAAGGTATTTTTATTACATTCTATTCTATTATGTTCCATTCAGCAGGGATAGAGAAGCTGGTCAGAGTTGATGGATGGAGCTAAATCCAGGACAATCCTAAAATAAAAAAAATAATAAATCTGTCAGAGGCTGCAAAACACTTGAGACATGGGTGGAGGTTCCCCCCTCCAGCCTAAACGTACAGAATGCAATGGAATGGCTTAAGCCAATTTGTGTGTTAGAATGGCCGAATGAAAGTTGCTAAACTTAAAAGTTTAACATTTGACATCAAAGCTTACTAAGAGTGAGCTGTTTTGCCAACAAATATGAGCAACCTTTGAAAACCTCAAAAGACAACATCAAACTGAATAGCAATGGACTAGACTGGAACTGACTGGATCTGAATTCAAATGTATGCCACAGTTTTTGGAAATTTTGAAAGTAAAAATGTTTTTAGCATTTTCTCTACAGTTCAAACTTATGCTCCATTCTTTGTTAGTCTGGCACATTGTAACAATACAAAATCGTCAGGGATGAGGCTGGTGAACCTAATATTCAGCCAGAAACAGAGATACGTTTAAGAAGTTTATTGAGAAGGATGTATAGTGGTGGGTGAGACAGATGAGCAGACTTGGCAGCAGGTGTAGGCAGGCAGGGATGAGCAGGAGACCAGATCAAGCGATGTAGACCGGGGAACCACCAGAACAGGCAGAGCAAGCAGCTGGAACTCACAGGGAAACAGGCAGAACTGCAGCACGCAGACACAGGCAACTTTAACTGAAACGTCCAGCTGGCTGAGCACACAGGATCCGGTAGAGACAGTCCACATCAAAACTGGAACACGAGACGCAATGAAAAGAGATGAGAGACGTTCTAGCGGGGGATGAGTTGGCTGAGGCAGGTATAAGTAGGTTGGTGAACAGGTGACCCGAATGAATCTATGGCAACAGGTGGAGATTATCTAGAGTAGGATGGTGGCTGGAGGGAGACTGAGCTGATTGGATAGTGGCTGAGAGGTTACAAGGAAAATCCAGAAATGTCCAAAGTAAAAAAAAAAAACACATGACAAAAAAAAACAGACATTTGTTCATAAAAGTGCATAATAAACAACAATGCTGATAACATTCAAACACAGAGACATTCAGGTTAGATTATATTTATTCCCTCTGATTTAACTGGGGTTTTCTTGGTATAGGTGCCAACTTCCAGTACCTTTGCTCAACAAACACCTTGCACTGTTTGTTTCTTGTCCTTTTAGATGATGCATTCTTACTAATGGGCCTGAACATAGCTGACCTTTACCCTGACACCATACGCTACATCACCTATGAGGGCTCTATTACGATCCCTCCCTGCTACGAGACCTCTACATGGATCCTCATCAACAAGCCAGTTTATGTGACACAGATGCAGGTAGGTAAAAGACATACAAGACAAACATGTAATCAGGCTGTACCTATTATGGCAGAAACATCATTTCCAATTTCCTTTGCTGGTATGGGCTTCAACATCTCTGAATTCCAAATGAGCTTGTTAAAACCAACGTAGGAAAGCATATTGTTTTCCAGAAAATATGCTTTTGTAACAGCTGCAAAGATGTCAAGAATCGGGGACAGATGCAACGGATAAACAATGGGGAAAATGCATAACTAAATACTGTAAGGGGCTCCTATAAAGGGAACAGGGGTACTGACAGGTCTGAGATGAAGCCCCTGATGTTACAAGTTCTTTAAAATGACCCTTAAAAGTGCGCACCTGAATTAAAGCGCGAGGCAGCACGCCCACCGAAGCGCCACTGATTCTATGTTGTTAGAAATAAAATAGTATGAAATACAGCTACTAACTCTCCTATTGACTTTAACTGGCACACGTTGCTACCGATGTGAGGACATTAAACGTAGTGATTCACGTTTTGAATGGTGAACGGTGATAAAAGCACCTGCTCCGAGGGAAAGGAGGGGGGGGGGGGAGGAGCAAGCGCTGAGGCACAGAAATACGGTGCATGTAGTTAAAAAATGAAGAATTAATAAAAACGAAACTTATAAACAGACCAAGTGGCGTTTGAAACTGCATCTGGTTAGCAGAACTGTTTTATGATCCAGCGTGCAGCCATGGCTGGTTCTGAATGAACCGGTCATCTGGCAAACTCCGAGCCACTTCCCGAAGCAGTCACGTAGTATAGCCGGAGAGCGAGGTTTCGGACGTCATCGTTTTCGGCTCCTCCCCTAAATGAAGCAAGCTTTGATACGCGCTTTACGGAAACGCCCCCTCCATTACTCGACACACGCCTCGAAGCCTCGGCACATCACGTAACATCACTAGAAAACAGGCTGGCTCTGAAGTAAAAAAAGAGACAATTGGTTAACGTCGACAGAAACACACAAAGGGAATGCCGGACAATACTCACCAAGGGCTCATAAAGACGATGATCTGGCAGAGTGCAGGAGACAGAGGCAGGTATAAGTAGAGGAGTGAGCAGATGAATGGAGTGGAACTGATTACCAGACTGGGTGGAGCTGATCGGGGGGGGGGGGGGGGGGGGGGGAGTGGCTGGAAGTAAACTGAAGCTGATTGGATGGTGACTGGTGAAGGGTAGTGACAAGAAGACGAAAGAATGCTGGCAGGTGAACTGAATAAAGGCTGGTGACAGAAGTGATCAGAGCAGGCCAGAAGAAACTGATAACATAAAACAAAGTACAAAATCAAACCACATTAAAAACCCAAACTATTCCATTAACCAAAACTAATACAGAACCTGAACCTAAGACACAATCGATTACACAAAGAGAATCACTAAACCAAAACAGAACTTAAACTAGACTAATTCAGAACCAAAATCACCATAAAGACCAAACCTAAGACTAAACAGAACATAAACAAATAATAAAGAGCTAATACTAAGACAGTAGAGTGAACTAATTAATCAAATAACAAACAAACCATAACAAAACCTAAATCATGACAAAAGAATGAACTGGATAAGATCATGGTATTCAAAACCTGATAAAAATATTATTTGAACCTACTTTTTTTTAAGGACTAAGAAAACTCTCTGCCTTGATATATCTGTTTTGTTGACAAAATAATTAAGGTTGACTGAATACTGTATTTTTGGACTATAAGGCACACTTAAAATCCTTACATTTTCTCAAAAATTGATGGTGTGCCTTATAATCCAGGGCACCTTACATATGATAACCGTTGTGCTTACTGACTGATTTTATGTGGTACAATGTGCTCAAAAATCTGTTAAAATGTGTATGTAGGACTTTGGTTAGCAACAGAGCCGCTGCTACCACTGATCTCTATTATACACTGGAGTGCTAATCACCGTCTGTTTGAACGAGTTGCTTTGAAGCCACCAGCCACCATATTGGTACTCCTTATTTTTGTCCAGTAACTAGGGAATATGTGTGTTACAGCATCGAATAACGAGGATTTTCTCATGTTCAGTGGTGGCTTAAGACTTAAAATGTCAAATGCCATATGCCTTTATGTGATGTACTAAAACTATCAAGTACTGAGAAAGTCATGTGCTGAAATATTTTGCATTTATATATATATATATATATATATATATATATATATATATATATATATATATATATATATATATATATAGATAGATAGATAGATAGATAAAATAACATTTATAAATACATTAATAACAATAAACAAAAACATATATTTACATACATTTATACATATATACATACACACACACACACACACACACACACACACACACACACACACACACACACATCTATATATATAATATCAATAACATGTAAAATATTTCAGCACATCATTTCTTAGTAGTTGATAGTGTTAGTACATCCACTGACTGTAGAATTACCTATGAAACGTTTTCACACAGCCAGAAAACTGCTTGTTGTTGCAACCAAATCCTATGGGATTCTGTGAGACTAGGGAGGAGCAAGATGGCGGCCAGTGACTTCAGTTTTTCAGGCAAATCAGCACTCCAGTGTATAATAGAGATCAGTGGTCACTACCTGATCTAGCCCCTGAGCTGTCTACAAGACTGCCTGACTGTAATGTCTAAACTAGAAGTGCATTCATGTAAGGCAGCCCACGCACATAGTACACGCCAGCAACAATAAACCTAGTAAGTTAATTCAATATAAATGTTCCATTTATTTTGGCTTTATCTTAGAAACAGGGCAGTGTAGTCCATCTATGGGAGTCAATTTGTGTCGCTAAGATCTGTCGCTAAGAAAATAATGACAATTACATTTTTTTTAGGTTAAAAATGTTTTCTGAATATATTTTAACACTGAAAGAGTAAGTACAAACATACAACATTTACATTTCAGTGGTATTTTTAATTCAAATCCCAGTGACACAGATTTACTTCCATATCCCACCACTCTGTCATCCCAACAGAGACGGATAGCTCTACCTCTCAGAAGAGAGCTGTGTACGAGAGAGGGGCAGAGTGATATTCCACACTTGGGAAGAATATTTAATGCGCCTTTATATTATGTGCAGATTATGTGTGGATAAAGACACACAGATTTGTTGATTTACAATGCCCCTTTTAATCCGGTGCACCTTATGGGCCGAATAATATGGTATAAAAAAACATCATCTGCATATAGCTTTAATAACACAGCTGTAAATCTCCTTTCCATTGTGAAGTAGTTGGGACAGGCCTTGAAAGCCTTTTTATGTTTCTGGGGAGCAGTTCTTTCTGACTCCCACACCATATGCCATGTATTCTCACCTGATTTAGCCATGTAGGTGACACTTATCCTAGAAATGTTATGAATGATCTTGGGCTGAGATGGATTAGAATCCCTTCCTGCTTCATTTCAACCCGATGTTCCACCCTACCAGTTCAGGGGTACTGGTTGGTTGACCTGCCCTGAGCTGTTCCTATTTGGACAATATTTCTGTTCAATTATATTGCATGTTCCTGTTGTTGACCAGTATCAGGAGCATCTAGTGCTCCAAATCACCATAAAGAAGAGTAGGTCATAGCAACTACCAATCTCTGAGTCTGACAGCCGATGTCTCTGAATCTGCCTTCTTTAGTTTTTAGATGCACTTTGTCCAGCACTAGGTCAGTATTAAACAAAACGTTCATTCTCCAGCACTTTTCTGCTGAGTATGCAGCTTTCCCAGAGGTTCTAGCTGTACATTTATAAATAGCCCAAGAACTACCAGTCGTAGAAGTGAGAATGCAGTTGTGTAAAACAGCTTGCAATGTAAGATTCTCTCTTGATTAGATTGGAAGTCACTATTCTTTTATATACTGAACCTGAAGAATCCCGTGCTTACCCTTGTGGTATACAGTATGACCAAAAACTTTTCTAAATTACCTTTCTGACTTTTTGGCTGGAATAGTGATAGACTATAACATTTAAATGTTTGATGGTTTCAATGTAAATGTGTGTTTTCCTATCCATTTGCTGGCAAAACCCTCTTTAAATGTAACAGATATAACTTTTCATTTCTAATTGGTTACAACTGGTGTCACTCATGAGCATTGACGCATGCTTTGTTAAGTTAAATTGCCAATTTGTATTATTCTGATATATGATTTAACTAGTCTTATGTCAACTCAAACCGGTTCCTCTTGCTCTCTGCTGCTGTATTTCATATGTTGGTCTGATTTTAATCCTATCACAAGATTGGATAAACAAATATTGAGTTCTACCTTGCTTTCTATCTGTATCAGCATTATTAACAAAACTGTTCTTTTTAGGGCTGGGCAACGATTAAAATATTTAATCGCGATTAATCGCCCTGATTAATCGCCCTGATTAATCGCGATTAATCGCAATTAATCGCGATTAATCGCATTGTATTTACAAACTCCAAGAATGAATTCAAAAGTAGTGTAAAGAGCACTTTTATTTTAATGTTCTGCTGCCATATGAACAAAAGTGTTGTAACATTTGTAGCACTTATCAGTAACACATATTTAGTGTAAAGCTCAACTTAAACATGTAAAACAAAAAATAGCAATAATAATAAATTAAAGCTTATTGCATCTGACAGGGAATTCTCTTTATGAGGAAAAAATCTACCAAAAACAGGCAATTTCTGAGGTAACAGCAGGGAGCAGCATTACCGTTTTATGTTCAATACCAAAGTTTAACTTGGCAGTGGTTACAACTAACTTGTTTCTGTCATATTCGTTGCTGGAAGAACTTTAAACTGAAATGCTTGCTAACTCGATATGCTTGTGTTGCTTGCGTTTATTTGACGTTGACACGCGGTGTTTTGTTGTTGCTTTCTCGCGTGCATATAGTGAATGGCAGGGGAAAACAGGCAAAAACACATGGATACTTTGAAACGAGAAGCGACTTCACCGACGGCGTCAATGCAGACACCCCCCCCCCCCCCCCGGTCCGCACAACACTTGTTCACGCGTTAATTTCGCGTTAAGTTAACGTGAAATTAACGCGTTAACTTGCCCAGCCCTAGTTCTTTTATAACTGTTTGCCCCCGATCTAAATAGCGGCCATGATTTGATAAAATCACTCATGCTGCCAGGCAGACATGTAGGAGTGCTAAGCACAGGTGGAAAAACTGGTTTTCTCTCATCCATTTCTAGGGATTGCTGAAAAAAAAAATCCCCTCACACCAATATTGAAGTGGAGAAAGCTACTTATATGATATAATATTTTAAGAAATAACTGTGGAACCCTTGATAGAAAAATGGAATTTAGTCCCATCAGTTTTAAGCAATTACAGAATCTACCACTGATCTTCCTATTCTGTCTAAACATTTGAGAAAATTGTACTTTATCAATAGCCTCGTGAGACCATCCTGATCTCAAGCTTTCAAGGTTTCACTCGCAGATCAGTCTGGCTACTTTCCCTTAAAGAAAATTTGGAGCCATTCACCAAACGAACGTCCAATCAGCGTTGGCTTTGAGGCGGGTTGAGGTGTGACGCAACGAGAAGCGCGACAGTTCAGTCTAAAGAACATGGCGGCTTCAGCCGATGAAACTAGCGTTAGCGTGGCTATCGAGCAAGTTTTATCGGAATTACAGAGTATTTCTTTGCTGAGCTAACGAGCCTTTACCTGCAGCAGCAAGAGTAGCTTGGCTTGTGGTTGTGTTTTCGTCGTCGCTCGTAAGCATGTTGACGAGTACGTTATATGCTTCGTTGATCTGATTGGTTTATTTGGCCCGTCTATCACCAACATAGGCCAATCAGCTAACCAGTATTTTCTCCCCTTCCCAAAATTACTTCAACGGAAGGTTTCCAGATGGATATGCGGAGCAAATCTATCTGGCGGCGTCAGGTTACTTTATCAATATTTTTGATCATATATAATATTCTTGAAAATCTCCTTTAAAACCTTTTCTAAGCACAGAGGCAGAACTTTCAATGACCTCTGTCTGACTATTGATGCTTGTGATTCTGCTTTAATACCTCACTACTACCTTCAACACAGCTGACCAGACAATTATGTGTCATATTTAGTACCGTGTAAAAAGGCACTGCCATGTCTTGTGGTGTCCCCCAGGCCTCAATTATTTGCTTTATTTTGTGTTTCCTTTCACTCCTGTCAAAGAAAAATCTCAAGGGTTATGGTGTCTTTTTCCTTTTAATGCTGACAGCTCACAACTTTATATGCTTTTAAAAAGCCACAGTTGAGCTTCTCTGATCTCAAAGTTATCATTGACTGGATTGCATTAAACATTTTTTATTCCATCCAAGACATCCAGAATGGCTAAAAAAAAAGGGAGTGACTGCAACAACAGGTGATCAATAGAGCGGAAGAGGAGGGAGCTCCTGATCACTCTTAACACATAATTCAGCAGAGGCCAGGATGTTCAGGATGTGGCTGATGATAACATGTGTAATGCTGAATTTGGACCCGATAATTCAGCCAGACAACAGGAGAGTAAAACAATTTATTAAGATAAAGCAGGTTACGCTCAATCAGGAAGCAGCCAGGGGCGCATCCAGAGAGAGACCGGGAGAGACAGAGAGAGAAAGAGAGAGAGATTAGAGGCAGAGATAAACTCAGTAGAGGTGACAATACACGGAATAAGCCACTAACTTTCTCACAGTCCTGGGGTTTGCACAGGAACTGATCCGTGGGTCCAAGGGCTCCAACACAGTGCTAAGAAGGCAGCACAAACATCACGTTCAGCACAATCAGAACCAGGACTAAGCAGGTGAGAATCCATAATCCAGGCAAGGGTCAGAACCCTGAGACAGATGCAGGCAGAGGTATCCAGAGGCCGGGGCAGAGAGCTTGGTTGTAAGGCCAGTGTCCACAACAGGAGAGTCCGACAAGAGCAAGGCAAGGCTCAGAAATCCAAAGAACAGACGAGGTCAAGCTGGGCATAGCAATCAGGGAACGCTGGATGGTCTACTCACACTATGGCTTTCAAGAATCTGGCAGGAACTGACTGAGCAACAGGCTTAAGTAATCAGCATGGCAGGTGAAAATGATCCAGATCTAATGAGCTCAGCGCAGGTGGAGCTGCTTGAGTAATCAGTGGAGCAGAGCACAGGAGGCCAGCTCACAGCCAGATAACAGACCATGAAAGCACATGGATGAGGAAGCAGAAGCATCACAGCATGTGAGGCAGGTCTTCTTCTTGAAATATAGCCACCCATCTGTCAGCCACACCTTTGACCTTCCATTCATCTTCAAGATCTTCTTTGAGCCTCTAAGGTGGCTTGGTGGTCTTTTTTTTGTGGAAAGGCAGAGTTCTAGCACTGTGATTGTGACATGGTAATAGACAACTTAAACACGCCTAATGTCATCCAACCACCCCCATCAAACCATCTTTCTTTTGATTCAAATGTTTACCAGTCTGAGACTTCCAAAGGTTTACATTGACTGGTCTTCTTTCGTTCTGGAAAGAAGGCTTCAAGTTGTCGGGACCGTCCGGGTGGGATGCAACACGATGAACCAAATTTGTACACACTGGGACCTAAGACTAACCGTTATGCCAATATAGCAGCAGTACTCATTTCCCTTCAGCAGGCTACTACGCTTGGCATAGCACAGCTTGTGATCTGCTCCGATTTAAATTAGGCTCTGCACAGTTTAATTTCACATTTCCTGGTGTGGAATGAAATTAGGTTGAAAAATGCCAGAAACAAGAAAGTAAAACACCCTGAACTGACCATCTCATCACAGACCAAGGCATGGTGGTGTATTGGTAAAAGATATGAGATCATTCTCAATCAATAAGCCCAGACATAGATGGCAATAATAGAGCTAACCGCCTAGAAAGTGAGAATGGAACCCTGGGAGAATTACAAGAGAAATAGCTCCCCCCGCTCACAAACCTGTGCCATCTGTGCTGTCAATTTTCAACAAGCGAGGGAGAGGAGTTAGGATCCTCAGAACTCTGGGTAGACCTTTTGTCTTGGGCAGTAATCCAATGACGTGGATTTGGTGAACATGCAAGATCAGCGCCCCAACATGGTGGTTAATGGTCCATCAACAAAGGTGTTGTAGCCACTGACAGGAGAAACCAATTAACTGAACTGAGGGAGGGAAAAATTCCATCTTGCCACATGTTATGGATGTGCTCACGAATATGTCCAAATATGTTCACACGCAGACAGACTGTCTCTCTGGCATTGTAGCAATGCCTCCTATCTCGCCACAAGGACCGCAGGCATTCTCGCGTGCGACTTTGCACCTGACTTTAAAATATACTAAACATATATACTGAACATAGACGCAAAAACTGCACCCGCAGTCAGTTTCATGTCTGATAAACTCGCTTTGCGAGTGATAATTATTTACATGTGCATATCCTCCCTCCATACATTTCGACAGTTTGGTCACCACCATATGATCTGCATATTCATAAAGGTACACACGCTGTAATCAGCTGTAACAGAGTTGCCAGATCTGGCAAGAGAACTAAGCGACCAGCACTATGAAAACAAGCAAAAAAAAGCCCAACAAGCAATGCGCCACACTGTAATACAGAGGCTGCAGCTAATCATCATTGGTGACATATGTATTTACTATAGTGTTCATTTACACCGGGCCTTTCCATAATTGTGAAATGTTTGTCATGGGAGTGGGGGGCTCTCAACTCTGACACTGTCTTGGTGCACAGGTGTGACATAAGATTCCTCTACTCCTCTCTCAAACCAACATTCTCCCTTATCCAGGATGATAACATCCTCATCAGTGAAAGAGTGACTGCTTTTTTTAATTGTTGTAAATAGTCTGATGGTGGTTCTTGTACATAAATATATATGGAGGTTTAAAATCTCCCTACTCAGTTGCTCATGTGTTTAATTTTTTGAGCATGCTATTTTTGACAACCAATAACTGTATAGTATTCTGGTCTTTGCTCCTGGTACACCTGAATCATTGTCCATCTGTACTGTGAAGCGCCAGCCAAACAACTGTGCTGCATTTGTCACGTCATCAATAAACACAAGTGACCCAGTGCCACTAGAAGCCATGCATGCCCTTGCCATCACTCTGCCTCCACCATGTTTTACAGAAGATGTGGTGTGTTTTGGATCATGAGCTGTTCCAATTCTTCTCCAAACTTTCTTCTTCCCGTCATTCTGGTACAGGTTGATCTTAGTCTCGTCTGTCCAAAGAATGCTCTTCCACAACTGGGCTGGCTTCTTCAGCTGTTTTAATCTGAATAATTCTGCCCTTTCCATTTTTGAGGCTGATTATTGGTTTGCATCTTGTGATGAATCCTTTGTATTTACTCTCATGAAGTCTTCTTTATATGGTAGACTTAGATATTGATACACCTACTTTGTGGCTTGTGAACTCTTTGTGGTCACAAGCTCACCAGTGCTGTCTTTTTTCTTAGAATGTACCAAACTGTTGATTTGGCCACTCCTAACAGTTCTGCCGTCTCTCTGATGGATTTTTTTTTTTTTTGTTCAGCCTCAGGATGGTCTGTTTCACCTCTGTAGAGAGCTCCTTTGGCCGCATGTTCTGTGTTCACAGCAACAGCTTTCAAATGCAAACTTCTTAATTGATGACAGGTTAACGAAGGAAGAGTCCATGCAGCCTTGTTATTTATTTTGCAGTCTTCTGAGTAAATTCTCCAATTACTATTAGTCCCTTGATAAGAGCTGAAAGTCCTAAACCCTGTCCAAACATTCTAAATATTTCTGGGCCTAAGTATGTGTGTGTGTGTATATATATATATATATATATATATATATATATATATATATATATATATATATATATATATATATATATATATAGAGAGAGAGAGAGAGAGAGAGAGAGAGAGAGAGAGAGAGAGAGAGAGAGAGAGAGAGAGAGAGAGAGAGTGAGAGAGAGAGAGACACTTCAAGTCTGTACACAGTGAGCACTTAAAGTGAGTCCAAAGTCTGCTCAACATCTTTGTCAGTCAAACTAATTCCGATTATGATGCAAGGCTGTATTACTGTGTAGCTGTAGGCTTTGTATCCCTCTTTGAGATTGTATGCCTACGTTACTTAAATGTATTAATGCTTTTATTTATGCATTTGATTTTGTTAGATGAGGCTACATGATGTTGAAAGCTGTTATTGGTAAAATAACAGATGATTCACAGGCATTGTGAAGGTCACCGATGTGACATACATAGGACAAAGAGACTGATAAAGGAAACGGTCAGCTGTCTTGTGGAAGCCTGTACACTTGGATAATCTTGGACCACGGTCTGGCAGAAAATACCCGAGTGGTGACCGGTTTCTAATGACAGCAGTGACAGAAGTGTACACACTTTTGCAGCCTGGGCTTGGCTTCTATAAAGACTATGTGACCAGCATTCTGGGCTCACCCTTCCTTATTCCTTTTTCCTGTGTCAATGACTGTCAGGAGAACAGCCTCGGCGTTGATCCGTACCATGTCTCTGGCTTGTTTAGATTAAAAGTATTAAAGTATAGTTTCTGTTTTGTGAGTCATTTCCTTCAAAAGAAGTTATTCAATGTGTGATCGCTTTTCTGGGGAAAAAGTACAGGACAGGGCGCAGAGGTGTCTACCACCGACAGGGGGTGGTAACTTTTACAATATTAAAATCTTGCATTTCCCGTTAAACCAAAATATCTATTTTAATCTGTTCCATGCTGTCTAGTACACTTCCTAAATTTTACATAGTGGTGCTTAATACTGTAAACACACTGAACTTGAGTATGTTCCCACAGATGCACTCTCTGCGCCTCCTCAGCCAGAATGAGCCATACAAGATCTTTTTGAGTATGAGCGATAACACCCGGCCCGCCCAGCCTCTGCTGCAGCGCTGCATTCGAACCAACATTAACTTCAACAAGCAAGGCCGTGACTGCCCCAACAACCGCGCCCTCCGCCCACAGTACAGAGGTAACCTGACTGCTGGTTGAGTATTTGTCAAAAAGTACACAATTTTGCTAGAAATTATGTCTCACTTTCCATCCTTCTGAGTTGAGTGGGGTAGCTCTTATATGCTTATGCCAAAACTGGAGACATTTCTAAGTCACTGTTATGTAAATTGTCAAATCCATTGGCTCCACATACGCAGTTAAAAATAACCAGGAAACTTTCTGTCAAAGTCAGCAAATCACTATGAAAAGTTTGGACAGTTGAATGTCCCATAGTTAACGGAGACTGCAGACATGAATATTCAGCAAAAATGACATGGAAAATGGAAATGGAAGGTTCTGGCAGAACTCTGTTGCTACACTTATATTCTTATTACAATTAATATTTGCATTTTCCTACAGTAACTTATCCTTACCTAAATAAATATATATTTAACTAGATTATATAACCTAAAAGAAAAAGAGTGAGCTAAAGTTCATCCTACTACCTCCCAAACTGCCACTTTTTAATCAATGTAGCTAAACACACGTGTTGGAATTGTCTTTAGTAAAATTTCTACAATATTTAACAAAAGATTTATGTGATAAGAGATCTACTTTAGATTTTTAGATTTACTTTTGGATATAGGTTCCACCTATATACGCACTTGATATGGACCCCTACATCTATAACCTATTGTTATTTTGATTCTGAAACATAGACTTAATCGAAAGAACGGAAGAAGCAACTAATTTAATTCAGCCAATTAGGGGCGTTCTGCACATACTACTAGATCTTCTTGTAATTTTGCTCTATACAGAGTAACAGATATATTATTTATTTATTTACTTTTTATTCTTTACCATTTTTCTCACATTTCTTTTAAGTGTGAAGGTGTTAAGAACAAAACTGACTGCTGGATGTGGGGATTAAAGTACAGCTCCAACAGGCAAAGTGCCAATCAGAGCGGAATAGAACGGTGTGGGGCTGAAATTGTCAATGGATAAGCGGCATTAGTAAAGCTATTGGTTCTGTAAGCTAGCCTGCACCTTGCTGCTTAACACACATTGCACTCTAATCTGCTTTGCTCCTGCCTGTCCAGACGCAAACAACTGCAAGAAACTTACAAAAGTCACAAGCAGAAATGCAATGCATGCTCTCTGAGCATGCATTGTATAAGACTCCTGGTTTTTTCACGATTCTGAAAAAAACAGTTTTTTTTTTTAGAATCGTGGAGACATGAGGTGGAGCTCAGGAGTAAACTAAGGGGCAGAGTGAGAAAAGGACACAGACGGGGTTTTGAGAGGGGCAAGGGAATTGAGAATGTTGGAAAGTCCAGAGTTGTAGTGGGTAACAAGGTGGTCCGGAGAGGAAAGAGCAGGGATTGGGATATTGTCAATGTGGGAGGATAAAATGTCTGTGTTTATGTTCTTAATCTTGCGGAAAGAAATCTGGCGGACTGGCTTGATTATGGAGAGAGAGGGAGATGTTGAAGGACAGAAGAAAGTGATCAGAAATATCAACATCATCAGCAGAATAGTTGGAGAGGATTAAACTGGAGCATCAAATCAAGCGGATGTCCTTTAAATATGATCCTTCTTGTTGATTTTCATCATATATATATATATATATATTAGGGCTGGGCAACGATTTAAATATTTAATCGCGATTAATCGCCCTGATTAATCGCGATTAATCGCGATTAATCGCATTGTATTTACAAACTCCAAGAATGAATTCAAAAGTAGTGTAAAGAGCACTTTTATTTTAATGTTCTGCTGCCATATGAACAAAAGTGTTGTAACATTTGTAGCACTTATTTTATACTGTATATTTTCAACCCATCTATTGAATTTAGTGCACTAGTTGATCTTTTCTTCATAAGAGAACAGCAAGCACTGCAGCCAAAATATGGCCTTTTTTGACCTGCTGTATATTAGCCAGTCCCTAAGCTTGATGTATCATGAAACTGTTGACCTTTTGGGTTTTGTGGTTTTATTTTATTATTACAATTAAATAATAATAATAATAATAATAATAATAATAATAATAATAATAATAATAATAATAATAAAAATAATAATATAATAATAATAATAATAATAATAATAATAATGTTATGTTCAGTGTTTTTTCGCTAATCCACCTCTTATATATTTCAATCCTTATGTAATTTTGTCTGTGTTGTATGCACCTGCCTGTTGCTTTAATCCTATAAATTTCCCTGTCGTGGGATAAAAAAAGGATTAGCTAATGTTATCTTATCTTAAATAACACTTTTTAATATATGTACTGGGTTCTTTCAAGGTCTTAATTACATGTTATGTGTGGGCTCCAGTAACATCCATCCATCCATCCATCCACTGATCTACCTGGATGTTCCCTGGAGGACTGAAACGCCTCAGTCAGTGACGTCAGTCTGTGGGTCTGTCGGGGCAGTGAGAGAAGTTTCGTCTCCTCTCTCCGTTTCTGGGGCTCGACCTTTTCATGTTTTTTCACGTGCTTAGATAAATTTGTTGTGTTTCCACTGAAATGAACCGGCTTTTTACAAAACATACAGCTTGATTTCATTTACGGTATTAAAATAAAGCCAAACGGTGCTACTTCCCCGTTCATGTTTTTTCGCTGCTGCGGTCTCTCTCAGCTGTTTGTGTATTAAGTTTGTGTGAGAGCTGAGTGGGCGGGCCAGGCTGAGCCTGCGTGCTGATTGGCTGGCGCCGCTGAGCCATGTACGAGAGGGGAGGGGGAGCGCGCTGCAGTCAGCGCACGTGCTGACTGACACTGACTGAAAGCATGTGAACAACATGCGTTAATGCGCGATAAAATAAATATCGCCGTTAATAGTCTAATGAATTAACGCGAAATTAACGCGTTAACTTGCCCAGCCCTAATATATATATATATATATATATATATATATATATATATATATATATATAGATAGATAGATAGATAGATAGATAGATAGATAGATAGATAGATAGATAGATAGATAGCTTTACCAGTTCATATTTGTTGATGTGAAGCATCCCACATCACAAACACTCACATTAAATCTTCAGGCTCATGAATTTTAAAACATATTGAAGTCCATAAATACCAGCAACAAGGATTTTGCTACATTTAGCAAGACACCATTGCAGTGATTCATTCGACTAAAGATAAACGCATAGGTGAGTCTTTCAGAATCCTGCAGGAACATTAGTATTTCAATGCTGGAAATGTTATTCAGGTGATAGAAGGCCGAGGGGAATCTGAGTCTGAAGGTTCATGTCTGAGTCCATCACTATACCCAGATTTCGGGCCTGATCGGTATGTATAGCTGTGTGTCATGTGTGTAGTAATGGTAACTTATCTTGTTATAATCTGAACCAGAGAGAGCATGTAGATATTAAATGAGAAGGGACTAAAAATGGAACCATGAGGATCCCCACATGTGATTTTTGTCAAATCATATTGAAAATTGGCACAAAAAAGTGCTTGTCCTTCAAATAAGACTCAAACCAGTCATGTGCTGTTCCAGAAAGTCTAACCCAGTTCTCCTGTTGTACCATGGTCAATAGTGTCTGAGGTCCAATAATACCAGCACCATGGTTCTTCCACTGTCTGGATTTTTGTAGATGTCATTGGACACTTTGACAAGGGCAGTCACCGTACTGTGGTAAAACAGCAAAATGACTGGTGATTGTTAAAAATGTATTTAGCTGTTGACATACAGCTTTTTCAATAAACTTACAGATGAATGGAAAATTTGTAGTGGACCTGTAACTTTGTCACAGCAACTTTTAAAGAGTTTTCTCTTTTTTCCATTTTTAATTTAACTATAATTTCAAACATTTGGAGTTGCAAGTTTAATTAGTATAAAGATACAGTTTACATATAAAGATGGCATATTTGATGTAGAAAGGAGATTAGTCAATATTAACATAAACTGTGTCATTAAAGGTCGAAACAATCAGTCTGTTTTCTCCTCTTTAACGCAGACTGATAAAATACTTGTGGTTGGAGATCTGAACCTCACTTTGAACACAGATATAAACTGGCTCAACAGATCATCTGCATTTCATAACTTGCAGTCAGTTAATACATTAAAGCAGTATATGGAAGATTTTGGTCTGTGTGATGCCTGTGCTCATTAGATAAGGAGTTTACCTTTTTTACTCTTTTACTCTCGTACAGACTCCTTTCTAATCAGCAACACTTTTTAGAAGGATGTAGATTGCATTTTGTCCCTCTTGAATGGTGATGACTGGCCAAAGACTTGTCCTGCAGGATTTTCTGGAGTGGTTCCAGTTGTCCTTTTTATACATCATCATGTCAAAAATGAAAATAATTTTCATAGACGTTAGGAAGCCCACGTGGACAACCAGTGGGGATGATGTGAGGAAACAAGTACCTGGGCACAATGATGGACAACAAAAATTACATTTGAGTCCCAGGCTGATGCAGTGTGTACATAAGTCCAGTAGATGATGCTCTATCTCTAGAAATTGAGAAGCTTGAATGTGTTAATAATAATGTTATTATATAATGTTGTGGTGTCTTTATGAAACTGTTTCACAGTTGCTTTATTGGATCTCTCCTCACTTTTTCCTCACTTATGGTTTGGTTTACTGAAAAAAATACCAAAACCAATTGCAGAGCATTATCAAAAATAAACAAATCATCATACTACAAACAACATTATTTATCCGTACATAATACATATTCTTCCAGTACCATATCTGTCAAACATATTAATCAGCAATCTATGGCCTACATCGTCAAAATATCCTTGTTAGAAAAATGCCACTTTGTACTTTGGGTTAATTACCAACATGTTTATTATGTTGAATAAAACATTTGTGGCTTGGGGACCTGAGTAACTAGCTTATTTGTCTTATTTGCCCTGCTTTGATTAGAGGAGTCATTCAACCCACAGCCACTGGCCTGCCTTCTATTCAGTTAAATTTTATTCATATAGCGCCAATTCACAACATGTCATCTCAGGGCTCTTTGCAAAGTCGAATTCAATCAAATTATACAGATTGGTCAAAAAGTTTCCTATCTAAGGAAACCCAGCAGATTGCATCAAGTCTTCACACGCAGCATTTATTCCTCTCGAAAGAACGTAGAGCCACAGTGGACAGTCGTCTGCATCGTCAATGGCTTTGCAGCAATCCCTCATACTGAACATGCATGAAGTGACAGAGAGGAAAACTCTCCTTTAATAGGAAGGAAAACCTCCAGCAGAACCAGGCTCAGTGAGAACGGTCATCTACTGTGACCGACTGGGGGTTAGAGAAGACACAGAGCAGAGACACAGAAGTTAAAACGGGAAACAGACTCCTTAAATTTGGCTACAGCATTGTCTGATAAAAACAACAAAAAAACTATTCTGAAACCATTAAACAACCCCCCAACCCAGTGTTGTGTTCCAGCATGTTCCAGCGTTTCAGGTAAGGTGTATGTGTCTACTAATCCAGTAACGAACCGGGTCTTCTTTGCAGATGGACTCTGACCTGAACCTCCAAAACCATTTACAATTACAAAGTTGGCCCATTATCACCTGAAGAACATTTCCAGGATTAAAGGACTAATGTCTCAGCACGATCTGGAAAAACTAATCCATGCATTTATCTTTAGTCGAATCGATCACTGCATCGGTGTCTTCAGAGGTCTGCCAAAAAAGTTGGTCAGACAGCTGCAGCTGATCCAGAACGCTGCTGCCCGCGTCCTCAGTAAGACTAAGAAAGTAGAGCACATAATCCTAGTTCTGAAGTCCTTGCACTGGCTCCCTGTATCTCTTTAAATGTACCTTGGCATCACTGTATAAACCATTTTGTGTAGTTGATATTGCTGCATATGTTAATTCTCCAAAGAATTTAATTATGTCAGGTTGAAATTATGTCAGGTTGTTGTTTTGTCAGGCCAAATGTCCCTCCTCTGTAAAAGGGTTGGTTGTGGTAATGATATGCAGCTAATAGGCCTAACATATTTGGAAAACCGGTCAAATTTGTTTTAAAACTCCGACTTGAATTTCCCCCACAGCAAACCGTCTTCAGTAAAGTCCCCATAAATGAACATCAGCCACTGTTCTGTGTTTCTCTCGTCCTTCAAGAGTGGATTGGAACCTTCGTGCATTTTAGACCACCCTCGGACATACCAGCTCCCCTTTTTAGTAACCACTGTGAAGTTAGTTTGAGGCTGAATATGGGATATCAGTGCTCTGCAAATGAGTCAACTCCCTCTAATTAGAGGGATCTTACATAGAAAGACAACCTGTTTTCTGATCTGACCATATTTGAGAGAAACAACCAAGCTGACTGCCCCTGAGCACGTCCTTTGGCATTCAATTTAGACCTTACCACGGCCTTATCAGTGCACAGCAGATAATATTATACCCCTAAAACTTCAGAAAATGTTATTTTGTTGTCATGGCTCCTTAAAATACTCCTGTTAGTCTATACATTACTGAATGGCTTAGCACCCAAATACATCACAGACTTGTTATCAGTGTGTCAACCATCCAGACCACTCAGGTCTTCTGGCTCAAGTCTACTTATCCACTTATCTGGAACAAACTCCCAGAAGACTGTAAAAGTGCTCAAACCCTGAATTCCTTTAAATCAAGGTTAACCTATTTGTTAAGAGTTGCCTTTAAATGTTAACATTGAAGTTTGTAGTCCAACTTGTCTTATAGCTTGACCTGCTGCTACTATTCCTCTGCCATGTGCTTGCTTCTGTAATGTTTTATTTTCTTAATTTCTGTTCATGTACAGCACTTTGAATTGTCTTGTTGCTGAAATATGCTACAAATAAACTTGCCTTGCCTTGTCAGATAAGGCACGGTTGTGAGGAAATACTGTTAATTCTTCGTAATCAGTGCCAAGAATGCATTCTCTGAGCATGCATTGCATTTCTGCTTGTGAGTTTTGTAAGTTTCTTGCAGTTGTTTGCGTCTGGACAGGCAGGAGCAAAGCAGATTAGAGTGCAATGTGTGTTAAGCAGCAAGAATGTGTCAGTTTATGCACATTTTGAGCAAAACCAATTGAATTGAGGATAATATTAAATGCTACATTAGGGTTATCACATTTAGTGTCATCATGAATGTTAAAATCCCCCACTATAATAACCTTGTCAGTGTTTAACACTAAATCCGATAAGACTAAGAACTGATCGAAAAACTGAGAGTAAACTAAGGGGTAAATGGTTTGTACTTGTATAGTGCTTTAACTAGTCTTGACGACCTCCAAAGCGCTTTACACTACAGTTTAGTCATTCACCCATTCACACACACATTTACACCCTGACAGTGGTGAGCTACGTTAGTAGCTACAACTGCCCTGGGGCAGACTGACAGAGGCTGCCATACAACAGCGCCACTGGGCCTTCTGACCACCGCCAGCAGGCAATGCGAGTGAAGTGTCTTGCCCAAGGACACACCGACAGAGACTGTCAAACCGGCAACCCACCAATTGCAAGACAAAGCCCCTAACCTTTGTGCCACCGTCACCCCATGTTCAAATGTGCAAAAAGAATTGTAATTAATTTGCCTGGGACTAATTAATAAATCAGACTGAAAGATGGTTCCTGCTCCTCCTCTTCATCCCGTAGATCCCTCTAATTAGAGGGAGTTGACTCATTTATACTAACCTAGTCCTCTTGCAGCCAGGTTTCTGTGAGACAAAATAAATCAATCTGATTATAAGAAATCAGTTCATTAACTAACAAAGTCTTTGGAGGGAGAGAGATTATATCTAATAAACCACATTTAATTGTTCTATTTTTTGGTTCAAGTTGAGTCGCATTCATTTTTAACGAGATTTTCATAATTTGCTCCTTTTAGATCCATTTTTAATCTATTTTAAATCTCAAACTTCTCTGGTAGCATGTCATCAACAATTATGGAGCTGAAAAAGGCTTTGGTTGATCGTAATCCAGCGTCTTCATGTCTTGTCTTGTATTCTCTTTTTTGTCTTTTTGTCTTTGAAGTTTTTAGTTTCATTCCAAATAGCAGATTCTCTCTAATCAATTATCTCCTCTGCTTTTTTCCATTCTACAGTGAATCAGTGGCTCCTGAAGTAAGATCTAAGCAAGTGGCACCACAACCAGTGCAGCTCCGCAATAGAAATGGCAGGAATGCTTCCTGTCTCCTTCACTGTAAAACTGTTTGAACTGAATAAACTGCAGAAGTCCTGAATGCAAGACTCAACAACTGCACTTCACTAAAGACAGCTTTACTCAACTAACGTCGGCTAAGCTCAGCTAATTGAACTCCTGGCCAGATGCTGTGCAGGCCTCCTCCATACCCCCATGGTAATACACCTCACTATGGCCAGCACAGCAGCGGGGTAGTTCAGCCCAAAACATTAGGTCATAAGGCTGCTGATGTCACCACTGTATATGTTTTTATTTGTTGTTTTAAACTTACAAAGAATGCTTTTCTGCCTGGGTTTTAGTTGGATGGATGTAAGGACATGAGTATATGGTGTCATCCCTCCAACCCAGGCTTCAAAGAGCAATTATTAAAAATTTTATTCACTCACTGAAAGAGTTTACATTTCTACAGAAGGCCTGTACGACTGGCAATAAAGAATACTCAGCTGTGGTGTGTGAATGATAAAAATATCCTGCTCATCATATGAAATAAAAAGGAGAAAATGTCATTTTCTAGAAGAATGTTATTTTAACATTCAATTCATTGTGTTATTATCATGTTGTATACCAAAACTGGAAAAAAACTGCTTTAGACCTTGAAATGTAGTAATGGAGAAATTTCTTGTGTAATAAAAATGGTTTCACAGGATTGAAACTCTGTTTAGATGGGTTGAACATTGTTCTGTGGCTATTAGGTCTGAGTTATCCAGAAATGGTATCATCTTTTTCATTTTCCCTTTTTCCATGACTACGGTAACATTTATACTTCTTCACCCAGGGGCGCTGCGACCAATTTGAGTGCCCTAAGGTAAGAAGCAATGCAGCTTTTATTGTTGATCAATTAGCAATTTCAAAGCCGGCTGCCAGGACAACGAATGGCTGCTCTCATTTGTAGACATTCCAGGCACTTCTGGAGAAAATCCTGCAGGGTCTCCTCTCTGGTTTAACTCCTGCAAAATTCATAGAGAGAGAAAGATCGCCGCTTGTTGCGGATGTCGTCTGCTTTATCATTGATCACGTAAAAAGCAGATTGTACTTTTTCTGGGTCCATGTCCAGAGTGTCTCATTAGCAAGTTGGGTCTTCTTTAACCCATCCACCTCTTTGATCTATAGGATCAAATATGTTGATGGATTTCTACTCCCAGCAATAGTAAATTTTACTGATTATCTATTTCATAGCTAGATGTGAAAACCAGAAGTTCATGACAAAGGTCTTATATAAGGTTGAGATCAAAACTCTGTGGCCAGTGAAGTTTCTTTATACCACTTTACACATAACTATGTTATACACCTGCAGCCATGGAAGTGATTGGAACACCTGGATTTGGTGATGAATCCCCAATACTTTTGGCAATGTAGTGGATGTTAGAACAGTGCAAAGTGTTGCCAATGATGGTATCTACTGTTTGTTGTCCAGTGGACCTCTAGACAGGTTACTGAATTCATGAGATAGAAAATAACATTAAAACAACCAAACTTGTGTACAAACAAGAAGTCTCACTTTAATCCAAATTTTAGGTATGTGTCTCTTGTGCATTTTTGGTTAATACAACTCTGTTCTTTATTCAACAAAGTTACTCAGGGTGGGTAGGTGAGTAGGCTGAGAGTAAGTAAGACATGCTATACTTCTTAATATAACAGAACAGAAAAAAAGAAAAAGTTACCTCTCATTTAAGCAATTTACTCAGCAAGATATCCCAAGTTATGTGTAGTATGTCAAATATTAAAGAACAGTTCTATCAGAATCTAGGTATTTTCTTATTTTTTTTCTATTTATTGCCAGAAATAACCCAGAAAACAGAAAAAGGAAGAGAAGGAAAAGAGGGAGTAATGCCACCAGAGTTGAAAAGAGTACAGCTATCTCTGAATAACTGGGTTAATTTACAGGGTCATGTTGAAGACCATCCAGCACAAAGCACTTTCAACCCTTGTTTGGAAAAGGAGAGAAAGGAGACAAAACGCTCTGGGTGGACAATTATACAAAAAAAACAGCAGAGTTAGAATTAAATTAATTAAAATTTAGTCCAACAGTACCGTTGCCACCTTGGGTACTACCTGAAGCAAAAATAAATCTTTCAGTACTAAAAAGTAAGAACAAGAACAAGCGGTTTGTTTTGAATTCACACATTATACAGGCATATATTAACAGTTACCTACTTACATCCAGATTTATACAAATGCATCAAATAATTTAGCTAATATTTTTGTGGTTACTGGCACATATTGGAATCAGAGGAAACAAAATGGCAGATAATGCTGCAAAAGAGGCCACAAAAAGAGACATCTATTTTGCAGTTAACATCAGCAAGATGGAAACAAAGAGCATTATTAAACAGAGGTCGAAGAGAAGGTGGCAAAAGCAATGGGGGGAAGAGAGGAATGGAAGGTAGTTTTACTTAATTCAAAGGACAGTAGGGGAAATGAGAAGAGCAGTAAGGAACAAGAGAGAAAAGACAATTATATCAAAACTTAGATTTGGGCCCATAGGATTATGCCGGCCCTTTGTTTTAATTGGGTAAACATAACAGATGTGACTATTCTGGGCAACAAGAGACAATAGAATATGCCATGTTACATTGTAAGTACGAGAAAAAAAAGGAAGGAAAGGATATATAACATAAGAATGGAAAGAATGCATTTTAATTTAAAAGAAATTCTTAGAATGAACTCAAGACATAAATGCTATGTAATTGTTTTTCATTATCTCAGAACAATCAATATGACTGAGAGGTTCTGAGTCTTATGTTTGCTGTGTTGATTGTGTTTGGTTTGTTCTACTTTGTTGATTTGATTTGTTTTAGTATGAAATCAGTAGTCCTTTTTATCCACTCTCCATACCAGTTGATGGCGGTAATGCAGCATTTCATTGTTTACCAACCGGCAATAAAATTCCATACAGAAGAAGAAGGAAGCAAAGAAGAAGGAGGAAAAGAAGAGGAGTACTCGAACAGAGGGCTGTCACTACCCGATCTTTACCAGTAGCACGATCCCTTCCATCAGCTCATTAGCGCATGTGCGAACAGAATAACTTCCAGGTCGGCAAAAATAATGTAATTACGGTACTGAAAATACTTATTTCTATCCTTAGATCATTAAAGAATGCTAAACTACATCATATAGAAAATATTGAAGACTTTTCTGGAAGAAATGGATGTATTTTACATTCTCTCCATTGTATTGCTTGATGTCATCATTGGACATGGAGCAGTCCAGGAATATTTTTTTTTCCAGTGAAGATTCTGCTTAGCAGTGTGATGAACCTCAATGTCTGTCGTTGTTTCCAAAGGTTGCCTTCTTCACCTGACTCGCCGCGAACAACAAAATATCTCAATTAGTGGGCTGGGAACAGCTAGCCACTCGGCAAGCCACATGGAATCCAGTGTCTTCACATATTTTGCCTAAAGCCGGGCGTACACTGTACGAGTTTTTCCCCTTTTCGGGCCGATTCTTCAGTCGTGCGAGCATTTTTTGAATCGGGCCGAATTTCAGCTTGATCGTAGAGGGGGGGAGGAGGGGGGACTGGCTTCTCACGACTATCTCCCGATCAGGAATCGGACGATCGTGAAAATCAAACATGTTTGAAATTCAGTCAGCTGTCGTGAGGTTTTCGTGAGCGCATCCTGCTGTTCAAGCAGAGCTACGAGGGGGCGCCCTCCCCTCCTCTCCGTCCCCGCCAGCGGAGGGAGGGAAGCGGGCATCCCTGAAGCAACCTCCGGCCGGTGTTGGGGAGGGCGAGCCGTCCGGTCCGCGCAACGCGCTGGCCGCCTGTTTCGGCACTCCTCCGCGGTCCGCGCAACGCGCTGGCCGCCTGTTTCGGCACTCCTCCGCTTGATGGGGGGTGGGGGGGGGGGGATGGGTGCCGCGCCGGCCGCCGATGCGTCTCGTCTCTCCTCTCCTCTCTCTCCCCTCCGTTCCCCCGACGCCCGGTGCCTCCTGCGGGCTTCGCCAGAGCTGGGCTCGAACCCCTGCTCTGGGTCCCTGTCACCTACCGTCGCTCGCCTGCCTCTGCCACCACAGCGAGCAGTCCCAGAGGGGACACGACGTACAGTGTGAGCAGTCCGGTCTCGTCCGAGCGTCGCGCCGCACAGATCGTGAGCGGTGAACTTTTTAAACCCCGCGGTTCCGTCGCACAGTTTGAGATGTATATAAGTACCACGACTGAAAAACTCGTACAGTGTACGCCCGGCTTAAGACAACTGGAGGAGAGCGTGGCTGGGACCAGACCAGCACCATGCGGGCACCAAGGCCCTAAAAGCCCACAAGCTGCACAGAACGTGCGTTCTGTGACACTCATCTGCCCTCGCTTCAATGGAGCGAAAAAGGGGGAAATTCTTGTCCTCTGTGGAATGGGGAACCCATTCATCGACCGGACCAAAGCTAAGTTGCCCTCTGACTTATGTGCAACCAGCCACGGAGTAAAGAATGCCGAAACAGTTTTATTTATCTTTGTCAGCTGTTGCAGGAAAGTGGATCGAGATGACGGGGATCGGTCGCCTTCTCTCACCAGACAAGCTGAGAGCCTAGAGGCTGCCTGCAGGAAGTCGGAGCTCTCTGCCCCTACCACGCTTTTGGTTAGCTCATAGCTGCAGTGCTGCATCTCTGCTGCTGGAAAGACCAACAATTTTTCCTGGATCACTGCTCTCTTCCTTGGATGGCCAAAGTGGACTGAACTTGCATGAGGCACCGACGGGTCTGCCAGGTGTTGTGCCATATTAAAGCCATGATGAAATAATTAATGTCAGATTGAATTCTGGCAATGTAGCCGGAGGACATCTCAGAAGGGGGTTGTGAGAAAGAGTTTCAGGCTGGGACGGCCTCTCTCGGCAGGGTGCCTGCCGTGAACCCAAACCACTCCCCCAAAGACAAAAGGTCAGAGCACTTCTGACCAAAGTCTCGGTCTGTTCTTCCTCCCTGGGGCTGTCGAGGAAAGGTTGGCTAGCGAGACACCCCTGCAAGCTACATGGAAGCCAGTATTCTTCACCTTCTTCCTGCCTGAGACAAAGGAGGAGAGAGGCTGTCTTGAGAACAGCTAGCACCATGTGGGCCTCAAGGCCCCAAAAGCCCACAAATTGCACAGAACAGGCGTTCTGTGAATCTCATCTGCCTGCTTCGATGGAGTGACAAAAGGGGGGAGGAAATTCTCATCCTCTGCGGAGTGGAGGACCCGACTGAATTTGGAGATTCATTGACCAGATCGAAGCCAAGTTGCACTCTGACTTCTGCGCAAACCAGGTTTGAAGTACAGAATGCCGAAACAGTTTTGTTTATTTATTTTTTCAGCTGTTGCAGGTATGCGCACGCGAGACGGCCGATCGGTTGCCTTTCCTCACCAGACAAGCTGAGAGATCAGGGACTGCATGAAGCCCCGACCAGGCCGATCCCGACCACATGTCTGCTACTGCTAAGCTGCTAGCCCACTGCTGAAGGGACCAACGCTTTCACTGGACTGCTGTTTTTCCTTGGATGGCCAAAATGAACCAAACTCTCATGAGGCACAGACAGGTTCGGCAGAAAAAACAGAGGGAAAGGTTACACGGTCATTTGGAAATGTTTATGTAATGCATTTATGTGGTGTTTAAACACAAAGAGCTAACTGAGGTAGCTCATTGCTAGCATTCGGTAACATGTCATTGCTGATGTGATCCGAGTGTGTTTTTATGGTTATAACAAACGTTATCTCCAGAGGGGTTTCATACATTGATGGGGTGTTAATGTTTATGTTACCTAGCTCCCTCATTATGGCTATAAATAAAGCTGAAGTATTTAAAGTTAGCGCCGAAAGTCCGCTAGCCAAACGGCAGTTAGCTTCTGGTAACTTCTGGTTCCGGACATTCAAAAGGGCTTGTTTTAAAACATAAGACTTGTTTGTTTCGCTCCGCCATCGTTCGATAGTGCTATGAACCTTATCCACACATTAGTATTGAATATTAATATTTCTATTTTCATTAAGAGTAATTTTCATTTGAAGGTCCTTTTGTGGGGGCAGCCATCTTGGTGAAGAACAGTACTGCCACCTCCCAGTTTGTGACGTCAGGTTGCGTTATCGGCTGTCGAGCAAGTGCCAATGCCCTATCTGTACCCTTGTAAATAAATACCCGTTTTCATGCCAAAGTATTTTTTTAAACTCTTAAACAAAGATAGAC
The DNA here is from genome assembly GCF_011125445.2 of Fundulus heteroclitus. NCBI lineage: Eukaryota > Metazoa > Chordata > Actinopteri > Cyprinodontiformes > Fundulidae > Fundulus > Fundulus heteroclitus. The sequence continues at coordinate 35,628,927 of NC_046376.1, read as the reverse complement.
ATGGTATTAAGCATTTAAATTTAAAGTAATACTAATTTTCCATTTTAGAGACATTAAAAATGTTTAAGTACGGTTTATGGGTTGGGTTCTGCAATGTTATAAGATGAGTATAAAACTCATCGTTAGAACCAATCTCTGCTCAAAATGGTGATCTGCACTGCCTAATCTACTTTCAGCAGTTATCATCAGTTATTGCAACCGTAAACTGCAGAAAATACCGGCAGATCGGCTCTTTATGAGTTTACTCTGCTCCTGACAGGATGAGCTGCAGTGCGTTATGAGGCGGAGGGATATTTCGACGTCACTTAGTTTAGAGCCAAAATAAGCCACTTTACTTTCAGAAACAAGCCCAAAAAAACTTTTGGGAAAAAAAACTTTAGAAAAAATAAGACCAAAGTCATATAAAATAAGTGGGCTTCACAAGAGTGAGCATTCTTTCTAAGTGTGTCATATCACTCCGCCACTCTGGTCGGTAAACAAATGTCCCGGCAAACTTTACATTATAAAAAAGAAAAACCAACCGAAAAGTCTCGCTCTCATGTCATCTTGAAGACATTCTTCTTTGAAATGCTGGCTACAGACAACGTTTTTTTCTCTCTGGCCAGAGGCACGATGGCAAATCCTTCTTTTTCAAGTAGGTAATCCAACAAAAGAACCCGTGGTGGATGATGAAACAGAAAGTTGAAAAAACTAATGTTTTTTTCACTTTTACCCGATGTATTGGAACATCCAATGTCCATGCACATGAGCATTGTTGCTTTAACAATAGCTCTCGCAAATTTCAATGGAGAAGTCCTCTCGAAATCTGAAATAATTGTTGTTGATCGCAGATTTACCCGTTGCCATTTGTTGTATTGCTATGTCAAGCTCTTCGATTCTTAAGTCATCTTCCATAAGGTTTTTAAAATCAAGATTATTTTTTTCAATAGATTTACAGTTTAGCCCAGGCAATCCTGTCCTCCTTAGAAAAGTCCTCCTAGAAGCTGATGTGCATTTCTGTAGCTTGAAGCTCTGATATGGCTATCTTATTTACCTCAATGGCGACAGTATTAGCTTCGATACGTTTTTCAATACTTTTCAAAATTTCAGTCTGATTGTCCATCTTTGTGTTAAGTTCTCCTATCACACAAAGAATGGCGTTCGCTGTGTCCTCCTTACATTCACGCTCCTGTAGCTTCATTTTCTTCTTGCTTTTATTTTTAATAGGCGTGTGATCCCAGTTCACCTTCTGTTCTTTACACGAAGGATCAGACTTGGCCTTGACCAACTCAATTTCGTTAATAATATCTTTGTCGCAATCCTCTTGAAGAGCCGACCGTTTGTAGTTGTGGTCTGACATGTTTGCCTTCGTAGATGAATTCCCAGACGGCAAAAAAGAACAAGAAGGCTGAAATGGTTTCAAAAAGTTTTTAAACTAAGAACAAAAAAACCTAAGACACTTTAAAACAGGGGCTAAAGCACAAAAATGTGATTAAATCTAGGCTAAATAATAACTGTATACTACAGCGGAAGTGAAGGCGGGGGGAAAGCATGGGCATGGAGATGAGTTAATATTTCGCCCACGTTGGCTTCCAACAAAGAAACGGACCTCTCTATGCCTGCACGCCACTGATCGTCCACAGATGGATCCATTTCTGGCCAGAGTATTCTGTGATGCTCAGAAAGGAGGACCCAGAAGACAACGAGACAGGTCAGCGGCGTTCGAAACTGATTTATTTAATGAGCTGGAGGGAGCGGCTCTGGTGGTTTGGCAGGCAACGTCAGACCCGGAACTCCTGGGTGTGAGGACAACAGGTTAGCGAATTCGGGGCAAACTGAGAGTCCAAACGTGCCGAGGTAAAGAGGGGCACTAACCTTGCAAGGCTTAGGGTCGGAGAGGCAACGTCCGCAGAGCCGAGGAGGGAAACGGCCGGCTGTGGTGACGTGGTCTAGGGGCTTTCAGGGGCGTGATCCGTGAAACGGTCCATAGTCAGAATCCAGAGAGCAATCCTTGGAGGTTATCCTTAAGAGAGGTCGGGGTCTGGTCCAAATCTGTGCAGCGGTAAGGGCTCAGGCGTTATAGGGTTAGTCTGGTGCAGTACTCACAAGAGGAGCAGGGCCCGGTTCACGGGTAGTCCATTCAATTGAACAGTCCAAAAGGGTCAGGCGGGGCTCGGAGTCAGGAGATGGATCGAGTCGATTTCTCAGGAAGACAGGCAGAGGCAGAAATAGGGACAGGCAGGCTCGGAAACAGATAACAGAGACAGGTTGGATACGGACAAATTAGTCAGGTTAACGCTGGAATACTGTTACCGTTAGGGCTCAAGATACTCTGGCGCTGGCATTAGGTCCCAAGGCTATTTATATAGTGGAAAGAACAGGTGGAGCTGATGAGAGTAGATTGTGGGGAGGGTCTTGTAGGAGCAGGTGTGCAGATCAGGTAGTCAGAGCCGAGATCATTACATTCATCATAATGCCAATCTGGGATGTGCTTTTAATTATTTTGCAGGAATTTATTTCTTTTTTTTTTTTTTTTTTTTTCTTTTTTTCCCAGTGTCCTGTCTAGCAATATGGCAATAGGAATTGATATCTCAATGCCAGATAGAGCTTGACAGATTTTGCTTTTACAAGTGGGGCAAACAGCTTTCGCCATAGTGCTCCACTTGATTTATGCTTGTAAATAACTTTATTATGATTCCTGCAAGGAGAATTTCAAATTATATGGACATGACAATGGGAGAGTAAAGGAAGAACAAAAAGTGAAAGAAAAGAAAAAAAAAGAGTAGAGGTGAAAGAAAGAGGAGATAAAAGGAAGAGAATGATAAAACGTCCTCTGTCTGCTCCATCACCTGGAAAGAGACACAAAAAGAACAGCACAACCAACAGACATAAAGCAACAGATATACTCGAATAACACCTAGATGCCATTGCTAAATCATATATATTATTATGTAAGCTGACATGTGTAATGTGATATTTGAAAAAAGAAAGTGAAAAAACATAAATAAATAAATAAATTATAAGATTACTGTATATAAGTGAACACTTAATACCTGGGACCCAGCACCTGTGGGAGATGTGAAAGTGCACTAGTTTAGGTGAAGATTATCCAGAAATAGCTTGATAGTGATTGTGGAGAACCGAAGACCCACCTTCCCCGAGCACAGAGGTAGGCGTCAGGGGACCCGTAACCCCGGACTCCCAAAGGGGTCCCTAAAGCAGGTCGCCCAGGAGGGCCCGACACAGGATATCTGCAACCCCCCCCCCCAAGGGAGGAGCAGAGACGACCCCGAGGAAATCCCCCAGCCACCGCAATGCCGACGCCCTCAAGAGCCGCGGAGACGAGCCCGTGGGCTCCGCCGGCAGCTAGCCCCGCTGAAGTGGTCCCGGCCATGGGCCCTGAGGGCCAGAGGCCCCAGGGGCGCCCCGCCCCCGCGACGAGGGCCCCGGCCGCCCCCCGGGGGGCCAGGCCCCGCGAAGAGGCCGCCGGGAGTGGGCCGGCGCACGCCCGGGAACCCGCCCCAAACCCGAAGCCAACCAATGCGCCAGGGGGCCAAGGCGCCCGCCAACGAAGTGGAGGAGGGCAGGACGTGGGGGGATGGGCTCCGCACCTATTGGAGACTTGAGATGTTCTTGGGAGAGGGAGCGGACCACACCCATACCTGGAAAAAAAAAAAAAAAAAAAAAAAAAAAAAAACTCATTCACCCCATCCCTCCCTTGTGCCCCACTCACGACACACACAGAAAAAAAAAAAAAAAAAAGACGCTGTACACACATTCCCACATAACACTCACATCCAACACTGACCAAAGGGGGGGGGGGGGGGGTCACCCCAAATCGACTATACGACTGCCTGTGCCCGACCCCCGGCCCCAGACCAGACGCCCCCCGGACCGGGCCCCCCCAAGAGGGCGGGCCAACATGACCCGCACGAGCCACCCGGCCAGAGCCTCCCCTCCCCCTAAATACCTAATAAACCCCCCCTCCCTCCCCCCACCTTACCCTTGCCATCCCTGCCCCCCCCCCCAGGGGGGGGGGCAGGGATGGCAGCCCCAGACCTGGCAAGCCGCTGACTGCACACCGCAGCCCCCCGCCAAGACCCCGGACACAGTGGCCCGCACCTCCTCCAGGCCCCAGACTCCTTGCCGCCATCGGAGAACGGGGGTGTGCAGAAGAACCCCGACCCTCCCTACGCCTGCTCAAATGTTGTGTTGTTGCATGTTGTTCTCAAGTGCGTTTAAAAACTGGGAGCGCCGAAGGGGATGCACGGCACAGCCCACCCCCCTTCCGGAAGGTAGCTGTTGCCAGCGCACCCCCTCCGTGTGACTGCCCAGAACCCTCAATGTCTAAGTGGGAGAGGAGGTGAAGGGAGCCGTCCGAGGTGAGGCCCACACAACATAAGCCCCCCCCCAGACGTCTTCCCCCCACTCCCCCCTACCATGGCCTATATGAGTGTGCGATGTGAAAAATGTTTGAAGTGAAAGTGTCTAAGATGCATGATAAAATTGGGGAGAGGAGCGTCACCAGAAAGTGGCAACCTCCAGTAACGCCCCCTCCCTCATGACCTACATGTGTGGCGGCGTGATGGAGCAGGCAGAGGGAGGAGTCCGGGGATGGGGAGCAAATGACTGGGAAGCCAACCCAGGGAGCCAGCTCCCCTACCAACTCCAATAGGCACCCCCGCTCCCCGAAAGCCCCACCCAGAGAAGGGGGCCTCGCCAGCGGCACCACCGTAGCCCGGGGGCCAGGGAGAGGCCGCAGGGCCCGCCAGCCAACCACCCACCAGGACCAACACCTCAGCCCCCCCAGCCCACCCACCAAGCCTACTTAAACTAAATAAATACATAAATAATAATAATAATAATAATAATAATAATAATAATAATAATAATAATAATAATAATAAGAGGGGGGGACCCTGGCCAGCCGGCCCGCACGAGCCACCCCAAACCCCACCCCCCAGGTGAAACCCGCACCGGAAGACGACACGGACCGACCAGGACCGTGACAGGGGGCCGGACACAAGCCCACCATAACGCCAACCCCCCCAACCCCCCCCCCCCCCCCCCCCCCACCCGTGGATTTAATCCCTCCCCAACACTAACGTTCAAACAACTCACCATACATTCGACAGTTGACATCCAGGCTGGGTAGATCCCTACTCCCCCTCCTTTCCTCCTCCCCCCACTGGCAGAGTGCCTATCCAATGAAGGAGAAGAGCATCTGCCGAGAGGTGTTAATGACCATGCCCCCCTACCAGCTCAACGGGCCCCGAGGCCCCCCAGCGCACCAGAGGCCCCGTGCAGGGGCGGACACCCGGGCGCGCGCCGGCCCACACCAAAAGCGGCACACCCCCCGGAACCGGATCCCCCGAGGCCCCGCCGGGGCCCGCGCCCGAGGGCGGCGCGCCCCAGGGACCCCAGACCCCCAGACCCACCCCGGCCCCACCCAGCGGCAGCACAGCTACCAGGTCAGTAACCCACGTCCGTCAACACGCAGCTCCCAAAGAGCGCCGCAAGCGGCTGCTGTAGGCCACCCGTAGGCCTCCCAAACTCCCCCCAGATGGGGGCAACAGACCCCGGAGCCGGATCCACCAGGAGACCTACTCCAAGTGCCTCCAGGGCCCCAGGAACCCCTCCATCCAGCCACTGCGCCCTGCAGGAAGCAACCCACCGCCCCCTATTCCACTAAGTGATGGTGTTGATCAGAGGAGCCCAAAGAGACCAATCAGATGTGGAAGCAGATGCTGTCTCAAGATTAATATGATCCAACAAAAGATCTCTATACTGATTGATACTGAGATTTTGTTTACTTTTCCAATTCATGAGGATAGTTTTCTTTGCGATGCATAAAGCAGTAAAAACCATGTAAACTATTTCTTTTTTCAGAGGACTTTCCTCAAAATTACCGAGCAGGCAAACTGATGGGGATGGTGTAATTTTACAGCTCAAGCACCTTGATAAGTCCTTACATATCTGTGTCCAGAACCTCTGGACTGGTGTGCATAACCATAACGCATGAAAATAATTATCAGGATAATTGCCTATGCAGTGTGGGCAGATATTAGATTGTGCCAGACCCATCTTGAATAATCTTTGTCCTGTGTAGTGTACTCTGTGAAGGATTTTGTATTGTATTAGTTGTAAGTTGGTGTTTCTAGTCAATTTGAAAGTTCTTAGACATGTCTGAGCCCAGAAATTTTGTTCAAAGGTGCCTGATAAATCTTTTTCCCACTTCATTATAGGAAGAGATATCGAATCATCTATTTTAGTCAGTGTCCTGTATGATTTAGACAGTAGTTTGGGGGGGGGGGGGTAAATCTAAGAACTCTATTATATTAGTTGGGACTTGTAAACCACCATTAATATGCTTATATTTATTTTTAATTATAGATTTAAGTTGTTCATATTCCAAGAATTTATTTTTACTAATGCCATATTGCATATTTAGTTTAGCAAAATTGATGAACTCGGTTCCGTCAAGTAGATGTTTCAGATATTTAATACCTTTATTCTTCCAGTATGTAAAGTTTATCATTTTATTATTTTGTAAGATATCAGGGTTATTCCAGATAGGTGTACGACTGCATGGGATAAGGGATGACTTTGTCATTTTGAGGAACTCCCACCATGCTGTCAGAGTAGAACTAATGTTGATATTTTTGAAGCATGTATGCCGTTTTATATTTGAGCTTATAAACGGCAGATCTGAAATCATGATATTATTGCACATTTCCTGTTCTATATCTAACCAAGGCTCATCTAAAAGACTATTTTTATCCATTTAGAGATGTATTGTAGCCTATTTGCTAAGTAATAGTTATGGAAGTTGGGCAGATCTAATCCTCCCCTGTCTTTAGTCTTCTGTATTGTCTTTAAGCTAATACGTGGGGGTTTATCTTTCCAAAGAAATTTAGAAATGGCAGAGTCTAGAGATTTAAACCAGTCAGATGATGGTTTATTGGGGACCATTGAAAATAAATAATTAATTCTAGGTAGGACCATCATTTTTATTGAAGCTACCCTACCCATAAGTGTGATTGGAAGCGATTTCCATCTTTCAAGGTCCTCTTCTATCCTGTTTAAAAGTGGGGCATGGTTAAGTTTAAGTAAATCTGTTAATTTATTCGACACAGTAATACCTAAATATTTAATATTTCCTGATTGCATTTGGAAATTTAGGGAGTTTTCGAGAGAGCAATTAATTGACAGTACCGTAGATTTAGACCAGTTTAACGAGTAATCTGATACTTTAGAGAAAGATTCTAGTATTCTAATTACTTGTAAAAGAGAATTATTTGAATGCTGGAGATAAAGTAATACATCATCCGCGTACAGACTAATCTTGTGCTCTATTTTCATGCATTTTATACCTTTTACAGCTTTTGTTTGTCTGATTGTTGCTGCTAGAGGTTCTATAAAGATGGCAAAAAGTGATGGAGAAAGAGGGCATCCTTGCCTGGTGCCCCTCTGTAGACAAAAACTGGAAGATATTTGATTATTTGTCCTGACACAGGCTGTTGGAGAATTGTATAGAATTTTTAACCAGTTTATGAATAAATCGCCAAAACCGAATTTATGAAGAGTAGCGAATAAAAATTTCCAATTTACTCTATCAAATGCTTTTTCTGCGTCTAAACACAATATATTGGTTTTAATGTTTTTACTGTAGGAATAATCAATTAAATTAAGTAATCGGCGTGTATTTGTGGATGACTGCCTTCCTCTGATGAAACCAGTTTGATCTGGATGTATTATGAGAGGAGTTACTTTGTCTAATCTTTTTGCTAAGGCTTTACAGATTATCTTAATATCCACATTAATTAAGGATATGGGACGATAACTAGTGGGCAACACAGGATCTTTGTCTGGCTTGAGCAGAAGGCTGATGGTGGCAGAGTTCATATTAGCTGGAAATCTACCTTTTTCCTGTATTTCCTGCAACATTCTGTGGAACGTTGGGGCTAGAATATTCCAGATCTCTTTATAAAACTCAGTGGGGAATCCATCTAGACCTGGAGCCTTTTTATTAGGCATGCTTTTAAGAGCTTCCTGGGTTTCAGCTGTTGTCAGCGGGGAATCCAGTGTCATTCTTTGGTTATCTGATAATTTAGGAAGTGTAATTTTATCCAGAAATTGCTTAATATCCTTCTCTGCAGGAATTTATTTCTCCAAAATGCTAAGAGGTTACAACAATCACTCTTCATATCATGTTAAAGGGTCACTTATACTATAACTAGAATAAATATTTAATGATTCTATTGTAGATTTTTGGGAAAAAATACCAAATAGAAATTCCTCATCATGCCTACATCTTGTATGTGTTTGACTCATTTTCAGGCATTTATTTCTCCAAAATGCTAAGAGGTGGCAACAATATCTGTTCATATTAGCCAAGCCAACTTTGTTTATAAACACTATAAAATATGTGGTGAGAAACTTGAATAAAACGGATAAAGTAAGCCCAGCCATGCTACGCCAAAAGCTAATGAGAAAAGCAGGGTTTTTAGAGCACATTTAAAAATACACAGTGAACAGGTCTGTCTGATGTTTAATGGCACTAAGATTATGTTGAAAGGTCACTTATACCATAACTAGAAAAAATATTTCAGAATTTTACTGTACATCTTTGGAGAAAAACTAAGTCAAAATTCTTCATAATGCCAGTTTTGTCAGGATTTGGGTTTTGTTTTGGCTGTTTGTTAATTTCGATCTATTAGTTAAACTCTCCAGCTTTAAAGCTCAGTTTTGGTTTCGGGTACTTTCTTATTTGGTTTCTGTTAGCTTGTGTTCTGTTTAGTGTTAGGTTTAGGTTCTGTTTTGGGTTATGGTCTAGTTTGGATTTTATTGTGGTTTGATTTTGTTTATTATCACTTCACTTGGCCTGCTCTGTTTACTTCTCTGTATCCAGCCTTTAATCAGTCACTCAGTTCACGTGCCAGTCAACACCCTGTCACTCCTCTTCTCCAGTCACCATCCAATCAGTGTCAGTTTTCTTCTAGTCACTTCCCTGTTCCTGATAAGCTCCACCCATGTCAGTAATTAGTCTTCACTCCTGTTCACCTGCTCACTCCCCTATATAGTCCTGTCACAAACCTCTGCAATCTGCCAGATCAATTCAAACCACTATTACTGATAGCCCTGTTGATACCGACCCGGTTGCCTTTTTGACTCTGAGCCAGCCTGATCCCTAAACCTGATTTTCTTGCCCGGTATAATTGCTTACCTGTTTTTCTGACCTGGACCTGCCTTGTGATATTCTGAGTTTTCCTTATCCTTGTCTGTACTTCTGCCTATTTTGGACTGCCTTTAGTGTACCAGATTTTGGACTGCCCTTCTGATCATTGAGTCTGCCTGTCCCTTTTTTGCTTAAAACCTCTCTTGTCTGGCTGAATACTGGGTCCATCTATCCCTGGTTCGTGACAAGTTTAGAAAATAGGTTTCACTCATTTTCAGGATTTATTCAAAATGTTTGAGTGGGCTGGGGTTACTGTTTAGTGGTCCATCCTAAAATTGATACCCTCTTGTTTGGTATTTTTCTTCTTCATACATTTTCTATATAGAGTTCTTGTTTTCAAAATAATGTCATTCTTCCTCCTCTTTCTGCTAGTCCTCCTCCTTCTCATTTCCTTCTTCAGTTTAGTCTTATTGTTCATAATAATCCATCCATCCATTCAGCCATTGTCTTCAGCTTATCCAGGGTTGGGTCGCGGGGGTAGCAGCTTCAGTAGGGAGGCCCAGACGTCCCTCTCCCCGGCCACTTGGGTCAGCTCCTCCGGGGGAATCCCAAGGCGTTCCAAGGCCAGCCGGGAGACATAGTCCCTCCAGCGTGTCCTGGGTCTTCCCCTGGGCCTTCATCCCAGTGGGACGTGCCCGGAACACCTCACCAGGGAGGCGTCCAGGAGGCTTCCTGACCAGATGCCCGAGCCACCTCAACTGGCTCCTCTCGACGTGGAGGAGCAGCGGCTCTACTCTGAGTCCTCCCCGGATGACTGAGCTCCTCACCCTAACTCTAAGGGAGAGCCCAGACACACTACGGAGAAAACTCATTTCGGCCGCTTGTATGCGGGATCTCGTTCTTTCGGTCACGACCCAAAGCTCGTGACCATAGATGAGGGTAGGAACGTAGATCGACCGGTAAATCGAGAGCTTCGCCTTTTGGCTCAGCTCTCTCTTCACCACAACGAATCGGTACAGCGCCCGCTTCACAGCAGACCCCGCACCAATGCGCCTGTCGATCTCCCGCTCCATCTTCCCCTCATTCGTGAACAAGACCCCAAGATACTTGAACTCCTCCACTAGGGGCAGCACATCCTCCCCAACCCGGAGAAGGCACTCTACCCTTTTCCGGTTCAAGACCATGGTCTCGGATTTGGAGGCACTGATCCTCATCCCGGCCGCTTCGCGCTCGGCTGCGAACCGCTCCAGTGGGAGCTGTAGATCACGCCCCGATGAAGACAATAGGACCACGTCATCCGCAAATAGCAGAGACGCAATCCTAAGGCCACAAAAACGGATCCCCTCAACACCTTGACTGCGCCTAGAAATTCTGTCCATAAAAGTTATGAACAGAATCGGTGACAAAGGGCAACCTTGGCGGAGTCCAACTCTCACTGGAAATGAGTCCAACTTACTGCCGGCAATGCGGACCAGACTCTGACACCGGTCATCCAGAGACCTGACAGCCCTTATTAAAGGGTCCGGTACTCAATACTCCCGGAGTACCCCCCACAGGATCCCTCGGGGGACACGGTCGAATGCCTTCTCCAGATCCACAAAGCACATGTAGACTGGTTGGGCAAACTCCCATGCCCCCTCCAAGATCCTGCTGAGGATATAGAGCTGGTCCAGTGTTCCACGGCCAGGACGAAAACCACACTGCTCTTCCTGAATCTGAGATTCGACTATCCGACGGACCCTCCTTTCCAGAACCTCCGAATAGACCTTACCAGGGAGGCTTAACAGTGTGATTCCTCTGTAGTTGGAACACACCCTCCGGTCCCCCTTTTTAAATAGGGGGACCACCACCCCAGTCTGCCAATCCAGGGGAACTGCTCCCGATGTCCACGCAATGCTGCAAAGCCGCGTTAACCAACGCAGCCCCACAACATCCAGAGCCTTAAGGTCCTCAGGGCGAATCTCATCCACCCCCGGAACCTTGCCACCGAGGAGCTTTTTAACAACCTCGGCAACCTCAGCACCAGAGATGGGAGAACCCGACCCAGAGTCCTCAGGCTCTGCTTCGGGTTGGTGGGATTAAGGAGGTCTTCGAAGTATTCCGCCCACCGACGCACGACGTCCTGAGTCGAGGTCAGCAGCACGCCACCCCCACTGTAAACAGTGTTGGTACTGCACTGCTTCCCCCTCCTGAGTCGCCAGATAGTGGACCAGAATCGCTTCAAAGCTGTACAGAAGTCTTTCTCCATGGCCTCTCCGAACTCTTCCCACGCCCGAGTTTTTGCCTCGGCGACCAGCTGAGCCGCCTGCCGCTTCGACTGCCGGTACACATCAGCTGCTTCCGGAGTCCCACAGGCCAATAAAACCCGATAGGACTCCTTCTTCAGCTTGACGGCTTCCCTCACCGCTGGTGTCCACCAGCGTGTTCGACGGTTGCCGCCGCGACATGCACCGACAACCTTGCGGCCACAGCTCCGACTAGCTGCCTCAACAATAAAGGCGCGGAACACGGTCCATTCAGACTCAATGTTCCCGCCTCCCTCAGGACGTGTTCAAAGTTCTCCCTGAGGTGGAAGTTAAAGCTCCAACTCACAGGGGACTCTGCCAGACGTTCCCAGCAAACCCTTACAATACGTTTAGGCCTGCCAGGTCTGACCGGCTTCCCACCATCGGAGCCAACTCGCCACCAGGTAGTGGTCGGTGGAGAGCTCCGCCCCTCTCATGCGGCCGCAGGTCAGATGAAACGACAACAAAGTCGATCATTGAACTGCGACCTAGGGTGTCCTGGTGCCAAGAGCACATGTGGACACCCTTATGCTTGAACATGGTGTTTGTGATGGACAATCCATGACGAGCACAGACGTCCAACAACAAAACACCTCTTGAGTTCAGATCAGGTGGGCCATTCCTCCCAACCACGCCCCTCCAGGTCCCACTGTCATTGCCCACGTGAGCGTTGAGGTCCCCCAGCAAAATGAGGGAGTCCCCAGGAGGGGCACTCTCCAGTACCCCTTCCAAGGACTCCAAAAAAGGGTGGGTAATCTGAACTGCTGTTTAGTGCAAACAACAGTCAGAACTTGCAGCTCGTGCTGGAGCATAAAGCTGCTGCCATCGCTGGTTGGGAGGCATAAGCACTGAAAGCTGTATTTTTTCAGGCTCTAGACAAAACACAGATAAGGTCTAAGGCTGTCCCCCCTGAAGGAATGAGTTCAGGGGTCTTTTATACAGGTGCAGGTGGGTCTCATTAGCGGTCTGATTGTCGTGGCAGTCCTCTGCTGGTCCAATGAGGTTGCAGCTCCTCTGCAGCATCCCGGCAGCCAATCAGGTAGGTGTTCTGTCACGGCTTAATCTGCATTATAAACAAGCCTGCTCAGCCTCCAGAGGCCAGGAGCATTAACACAGGGATTCAACCCATCAGTAACCACACAGTATCAGACAGCAAAAAAGTTTTTTAAAGAATCATGAAGATTAAGGTAAAATCAGCCTCCACAACCCCTTTCGAACTGCACAAGTCACCTGGCTGCTGTACTTCTTTGCACCTATGTTTGAATAAACCTTGTAAAAATAGTTGCACAGCAATTCCTATAATTTTATATTATTCACAGATCAACTTATTACTAAATAAGTCCCTTTTATGGTACCTGGCTTTTATTTAGAGAGCAGAGAGTGATAAATATGAACACGCCAAACTTTTCAGATTTATTACACTGTGGCAGAAAGTTGAATTGCATGGCTCTTTGGTTGTAAAGGCACATACTTTCTGTGTTCACCTCTTCATATTCTAATTTTCTTGATACTCTGTGAGCTCTAGTATCCAGATGATCAACAAACATTCAGGTATTAGCATCAAAGAAACCTGTTTGAATCAATTACCATTTAACAAGAAAAATAGATCCCTACAGAAGGTGAATGTTTCCCTTAGACCTTATCTACAAACCCTTTATTTAGTTTGTTTTCTGAATTTACTTCTATGCTTATGACAGTTTCTGCGTTCTTTTAAAGCAAAGCCTGAAACTAGAACTTTTTCAGTGCATCTATGTTTTCACTTGTGTACTCTGAATTTTTGTGTTTCAATGTTAAATACTTAACTTTAAAGCTGTTTCAAAATGCCAGAAAAAAGCAAATGTTGTAAGAGTTAATTGACATATTCCTCACACCAGGATAATTATTTAATGTTGCCTGAATCCGAAGCTGCCCCTTAGCACATTAAATATATGTTGTTGGTTGGATTGCAAATTTCCAACATATTTTCTTCACTTCCAATAAGGGTAGTTGCCTGTTTCTATTAAGGTAATTTTGAATCAAAACGATTTGTGCATTGTAAGTGTGAATTTGAAGTTGCAAAGTGAGTTACATTATAATTTTTGTAATTGTAGAATATAAAAAAATCACAAGTACATTTTTGTTTACATGCAGTAGAGCTTTCTGAGCTATCTAAAATTTTAGCTTTATCTAAACCTTCTACCTGTATGTTAGACCCGATCCCAACCAAGTTGTTTAAAAAGATATTCCCTCTGATCAGTGACACTATTTTAGACATGATTAATCTATCCTTGGTAAATGGATATGTACCACAGGCTTTTGAAGTAGCTATTATTAAACCTTTACTTAAGAAACCATGTCTTGATCAAGATGAGTTAGTAAATTACAGACCTATATCTAATCTTCTTTTCTTATCTAAAATTCTTGAGAAAGTAGTTGCTAATCAACTTTGTGAACATTTACAAAGCAATGACCTACTTGAGGAGTTTCAGTCAGGCTTCAGAGCTCATCATAGCACTGAAACAGCTCTGGTGAAGGTCACTAATGATATTCTCATGGCCTCAGATAATGGACTTGTGTCTATACTTGTCCTGTCAGATCTCAGTGCTGCATTTGATACAGTTGATCACAATATTCTCCTACAAAGACTTGAGCATACTGTAGGGATTAAGGGGAAAGCATTAGGCTGGTTTAAATCTTATCTGTCGGACAGATTCCAGTTTGTTCATGTTAATAATAAATCTTCCTCAAACTCTAGGGTCACTTGTGGAGTATCACAGGGTTCAGTCCTTGGGCCAATTCTCTTTACTATATATATGCTTCCGATAGGCAAAATTATCAGACAGCATGGGATTAATTTCCACTGTTATGCTGATGATACTCAGCTATATTTATCCATAAATCCTGATAAATCCAATCAGTTACTTCGACTGCAGTCATGTCTTGATGACATCAAAAGCTGGATGACTTTAAATTTCCTGCACTTAAATTCTGACAAGACAAAAGCTGTAATCTTTGGACCAGAGTCCTCAAAAAATAAACTTCTTAACCAATCACTTAATCTGGGTGGCATTAACTTGGCCTCTGGTAATAAAGTTAAAAATCTTGGTGTTGTTTTCGACCAAGACATGTCATTTAAATCCCATATTAAACAGGTTTCCAGAGTTTCCTTTTTTCAACTCAGGAATATCGCCAAAATTAGAAACATTCTGTCCAGGAGCGATGCTGAAAAACTAGTCCATGCATTTGTTACTTCAAGGCTGGACTATTGTAATTCTTTACTATCAGGAAGTCCACAAAATGCAGTTCAAAGTCTTCAGCTGATCCAAAATGCTGCATCAAGAGTTCTGATGAAAATCAACAAGAGGGATCATATTTCTCCTATTTTAGCTTCCCTGTTAAATCAAGAATAGAATTTAAAATTCTTCTTCTAACGTATAAAGCCCTTAATAATCAAGCTCCATCATATATCAGAGCTCTGATTACCCCGTATGTTCCTAACAGAGCACTTCGCTCTCAGACTGCAGGTCTGCTGGTGGTTCCTAGAGTCTCTAAAAGTAGAATGGGAGGCAGATCCTTTAGCTATCAGGCTCCTCTCCTGTGGAACCAACTCCCAGTTTTGGTCCGTGAGGCAGACACCCTACCTATTTTTAAGACTAATCTTAAAACTTTCCTTTTTGACAAAGCTTATAGTTAGAGTGGCTCATGTTACCCTGAGCTATCTCTATAGTTGTGCTGCTATAGGCTTAGGCTACTGGAGGACATCAGGGTCTATTTTTTTCACTCTACTGATTTCCACTGTTCTCCAGTCTACTGTCTTCCAGTTTTGCATTGTATTGCATTGAAATGACTGTCATCATTTCAGTTTTTAACTTTTTGCTCTCTCTCTTTTTTCTTCATAGTAGGTACACCTGGTCTGGCGTTCTGTTAGCTGTGACATCATCCAGAGAAGACGGCTCACCTGCTACTACCATCTAATGTAGAACAGATTACTGGATCAATGTGTGCTTCTGTGCTTTTTTGTCTCTCTTGTTGTGTCTCTGCTCTTTCTTCTGTAACCCCCAGTCGGTCGAGGCAGATGACCGTTCATACTGAGCCCGGTTCTGCTGGAGGTTTTCCTCCCTGTTAAAGTTTTTCTTTCCACTGTCGCTCCATGCTTGCTCAGTATGAGGGATTTCTGCAAAGCCATGGACAATGCAGACGACTCTCCCTGTAGCTCTACGCTTCTCCAGGAGTGAATGCTGCTTGTCGGGACTTTGAAGCAATCAACTGGTTTCCTTATATAGGACATTTCTGACCAATCTGTATAATATGATTGAATTTGACTTTGTAAAGTGCCTCGAGGTGACATGTTTCATGAATTGGCGCTATATGAATTGAATTGAATTGAACTGATTTTAGCGACCGATCGACGCAGCGATCCCAGAGGTAGAATCA
Organism: Fundulus heteroclitus; assembly: GCF_011125445.2. Lineage (NCBI taxonomy): Eukaryota > Metazoa > Chordata > Actinopteri > Cyprinodontiformes > Fundulidae > Fundulus > Fundulus heteroclitus. Next base: position 35,613,072 of record NC_046376.1, on the reverse strand, counting down.
CTCAAATAGAAACTGCCTTCCCTAAAGTAAATTATTTTACTGAGCAAATGATTCTTTAAAATGTTATTTTCTCAAATAATGTTTTGTGTAACTCAGGATTTGCATTGTGAATGGGTTGAAACACATACCCAATGTTGTTCTGAATTGGTGAAGCTAATTTAAGCTCATTCCATGTTCTTTAAGGTGAACTTTGGTTCTTTAACTCAAACAAAATGTTATTGCATCGAATAACGTTTTGTTCACTCAGGATTTGCCTTGTGGATGGATTGACAACATGCCAAATGTTGTTCTAAATTAGTTAAGCTAATTTAACTCCATTCAATGCTTTTTGAATCCGATCTGCAGCGAACAGGATTCACTGAATTATTTTTGATTATGATCAAACACTTTTGTTTTCTCTTTTGTTTTGTTTTTGCATGTAAATAGTTCCTTAGCTTAGTTTCTTTTTATCTTCATTTTACTTAGTAGTTTAGTTAAGTTTCACTAGCCTAGTAGAGAGGATTTGTTAATCGAAATATTGTGTTAATTCAGATAAACAACATTATATAGTGATGTTCTCTGGATGTTCATTTTATTTCTGTTATTAAATTCTTGGACTTGGAAAGAAGTTGTCACTCTTTTATTCTATGTGTGTGCAGGTTTTGCTGTTAAAAGATCGCTAGTGCTCGAATTCATCCCTTTCAACCATTGTCCTGATATCAGCTTAAGAGCTGATTATCACAATACCTCACAGACAGAGAGTTATTTATTTAACATTAAATAACTTTAAACAGAGTATAATAACACAACATTCTGGTCATCATTAAGACAGTCAAAGGTCACAAGTCTTAGGTTACTTGTCATAAATCTTAGGTCATGGGTCGCAAGTCAAAAGTCATAGGTCATGGGGTCATGAAATCATGTGATTTGATAGTAACGGTGGTCTACTATTCTCCAATGAAAACCACAGAGCTTAAATATTGAGGAGAAGCGCGGGTGCCATTGAAACCAGGTAAGTCCAGTCAGAGAAATGCATGCTGGACCCAAATGTATACAATATATTCCAGTTTTTTTCCTACAAAAACAAAGACAATCATCTATGATTTTCTTTCCACTTGGCAATTACTATGTGTTAGTATGTCATAAGATCTGCATAATCTACATTGAATTTTAGGTTTGTAACATGACACAATGTGAGAAGAATGAAAGTTTGAGAATACCTAATGAATGTAAATATTTTCCTCTCAAAGCTCTACGAATCAGGTGTCAGAAAGTGTGTCCCACTCACTCACCAATAATTATTTACATAATCTAATTTACAAAACACATATGGTTTATTTATACAATCTTCTAAAACATGACCCAAAATGCTTGTATGCTCAGGTGAGACAAAATGAAGTTAAACTAGAGGAATGAAAGTGGCACAAATCTTCACACAGGATTAAAAAAAGACAAGATGCCAATTTTGTCCACTAAGTGGCAGAAGGGAGCTTGAATGTGGCTCCACCACACCAGCTAGTCAATTTACATCAAGTATAAAGGAATGCTTGGCGTATAATACATTGCAGTAATTTGACTATAACTTGTAAACAAGTCTGTGTACTTGGTATGAAAATATTTAATTAGCACTTCACTGATATAAAGCTAATGTTTGCTTTATTTTTTCCTGATTAAAGAAAAAAACAATAAAACCTCAAACTTTAAATCAACTCCCCCTCTGATCCAACTCTGCCCCCCCCCCCCCCCACACACACACACATACACACACACACACACTCACCACCAAAACCACCACCACTCCCAATAACCCTCTGACTTCACCCACCTATGCCCCCTGCTCCCCATCGAACTCCCTCCACTGGCTAATAATACCTCTGTGCAGTCTGAGCAGAGGCCTTTGATGGAGCCGGCCACTCCAGGCTGCCATGCGTCAGCCATGACGTCAATGCATCCACACAAACAGGGCTCTGTTGTAGGAGAAGCTTGCCGTGGATGGATTGTTGGGCTAGTTAGCTCACATATTTCTGCTTATTGCTCTGCCTTGTTGCACAGAAGAAACAAAAAGCAGGTTTGGAGTAATGTGTGTCAGAGGAGGGGAGAACATTGGAGGAGAGGGAGGATTGACGCTGCCGTTTTATTTTGCATTATTATTCAGATCAGGTTTTGTGTGATTTGGAACCAATTAATTGCATGCACAATGTAATGCAAACTACAACATCTATTAGTCTGTTTATGAACCAAAGGCATTTTTAAGGCTTTGGCCCTTCAGCGAACAACAGTGAGAGGTATTGTCCACAGTTTGAACCTTCCCAGGAGTGGCCAGCCTGCCAGCGTACTCCAGGAGCTCATTAATGACTCATCCAGGAGGTTACAAAAGAACCCAGAACGTCTAGAGCTTTGCAGACCTCACTTGTCTTAGATTTTGTGATCTAAACAATAATACTAACAAGAAATCTTTATTTTTCATTGCAATTGTACATTCCAACTAAATTTGTCTTCTGCATTTAACCCATCCCTTGGGTAGCAGTAGTGGCCAGGGAGATCTGAGGCTAAGGGCCTTGTTTAGGGACATTCCACAATATAATTCAAGATGGCAAGCGGAGGCTATGGTGAATGATTCTTTTTAAAACAGAAGAAAGCGTACTAGCAAACAAACACTCCATAGCGGTGGCCACCTTGTTTGTTTTAGCTGAGTGATTCTCGGGCGCTGCACATCACTCAACATAAAAAGTCCGCCTACACCTATGATTGGTCGGTATCAGGAAAGTGGGCTCTATGGGAGCAGTTCCAGACTCAGTTTGCTGTATAGCAAAGCAAAAACGAAACTGAATCTGGCTGGCCAGGCTAGGTAAATCTTGCGTCAGAAAGTAAAAAGCCTGCATAGTTTTCCTTCATCCTGTTCACGTAACCATGTGATTTTAAACCAGTGGTCTCAAACTCAGAGCCACAAGGGCTGGTGTCCTGCAACTTTTAGATACATCCCTGACCCTACACACCTGAGTCAAATGGCTCAACTGTCTCTTGTAGTCAAGGGCTAGAGAGCTCTGCTAATGACCTCATATTGGAGTCAGGTGTATTGAAGCAGAGAGATCTAAAAGTTGCAGGGCACTGGCCCTTGAGGACTGCAGTTTGAGACCACAATTTTAAACCTTAGCCCCTGGCTGCGTCCGAAAAGGTCTAATTTGTAAGGTCTTTAGCCAAAGTGGAAGTGTGTCAGTGGTCACCATGATAAGTGCTGTCTGAATAGTACAGTCAGGAAGAATAGAGCAGTCAGAAAGAAAGGTACAGCGACAGTACAACAATATTATTGCTTCACGCTGGACGATATAGTAAAAAAAGGTTATCGATAAAAAAAAATGCATATTGATCGATATCGATAATTATTGAAAATATTTAAAACCATATTTTATGTGCAGCTCTGCCTGGACATTTTATGATATTGCTAAATTATTTAATTTTAATAAAGAACACAAACACAGAATTCCAATTAAATCTTTATTTAACCAACCTTTTTAACCATAACAGAATATTTTTTAAAGAAAAACAACTTAAGAGACCTGAGTTATGTTATTAAATAATGACAAAGAATAAACTAAAGTGACCAGTAAAATTACCAAAATAAATATACCAAATAAATAAATAAAATAGCCTATTTAGGTGGGAATAGTACACTAGTTACTCCTCAGGGTCCATTCTATTTCTAGAGGCTAACGCAGGGCTGAGGTCTGAGGTTGTGGTGTGTAAGGACACAGATTGCAGCTCATTTTGCACTGATTCCTGGCACTCCTTGCACAATTTAGGGAGCGCTGTTAGAGAAAAACTTGCGTCCCGGAACGTTATATCGCGGATCAAGAGTGGCATCAAGAGTTTTTCAGCTGCAGACGTATCAATCACTATGAAGCACATTACTGCATGCGTGATATCCCTACGCCGCTTGGACGCTTTTTCATTTTATCACAAAGAAGGGAGCCCAGTTTAGCTGTTATATCTGCTTTGTTTTGGAAGAACTTCCAGAAGATTCCTAAGAAGCCCGTGTCTTCTTAGGAATCACAGCCCCGCGTGTGAGCTGTGTCACGCGGGGCTGACACAGCTCGCGCTGCTGCAGGTGTGAGCGGCTTACGTGTTGAAACAAGTTGGTTGCGTTACCAGACTTTGTTTTTACTGGTTCCTTGCAAGTTTTACAAATCACTGTGGTTTATTTCTTTCAGACTGGCGAACTAGTAAAACCCTGTTTTGGGGCCGTTTCCTCCGCCGCTCCTTGCTGCGACATATTCACGTGCTCTGTGTTGTAGTTTGAGAAGGCGGCGCTTTGTGACCGCGATTAAGATTGGTCGAGAGGAAGTAGTGACTGTAGCATCAACTAATATGATAGGCTGAAAGGAAGGAAGGAAAACTCTCTATCAAACTTTTATCGACCCTATTTTTTCCTATCGCGCCACACGTCTATCGATCGATATATATTGTTATTTAAATTATCGCCCAGCCCTACTTCACGTGTACTGCGTGTGACACATGCAAATTTATGTTTTTGTTTGTGTAACGGAGAGCTTCAGCCATTTGCTGCAATCAGCACAGTGGTCCAAAGCTCCTTTCCTCCCGACGATAGAATTCTTACTGTTGATCTCATGAAAGGCCAAGGCCAATAATTAGAACATTTCAGACTGAGTCCCTGTCTATACTGTGAAGTTTGAAATGTACATGATTGGAACTAATCTCTGTACTGACTTTTTACTTTCTGAAACTAGTTTACCCACCTCTACTTTTAAGAAAATATTCTGAGAACTGACAAGAAAAAAGAGAGATTTTGGAAGGTTTGTGTCATTTTACAGCTGACTCAAAACTAGCATTGCTTTTAAAATCAGAAACATCACAACTACATTAAAAAAATCATTGTAGCACAGAGATGGTCTGGAGCTGTTCTGCTGCTTCTGGATCTGGACGACTTGCTTTAAACGATGGAACCATGAACACTGCTGTCTGGCAAAAAAAAACCTGGAATGTCCAATGATCAGTTTGGGACCAGAAGCTGACTCTCACTCGGATTATGCAACAGGACAACGATCCTGAGCAAATAAAAGGTCTCCTCTGAATAGTTCCAAAAAGCAAACCCAAGGTTTTAGAGTGGCAAAGTCAAAATCCAAATTAAATCTGATTAAATTGCTGTCATAACACCAAAAAGGCTGTATGTACTGGAAAACCCTCCAAAGTGGCGGAATAAAAACAATTTTGTAAAGAAATGTGGGTTGAAATTCCTTCATTGTTGCATAAAAGATAATTTAAAAGTTCTAACAAATAATTGCTGGCAGCTTTTGCTGCACAGTGTGGCCCAAACACATGTTTTGGGGGTAATTATTTTTTCAAATAGCATCAGGTTGGTTGGGATAGCTTTTTTTCCTTTGATAAATGGATTCTCAATTGAAAAAGTAAAACATTTTTGTCTCTCGTCTCTGTAAGTGATGCTCACATTTAATATAGATTTGTACACATTGAGTTGAATATTTCAAGACTTTTTCTTTGATGATTATGGCTTACAGATCATGAAACCCCAGTTTTTGTCTCTTACATTGGCTAGAGGTCATTTTTAAGTACATTTTTAAATTTTAGAGCCCTGAGTGACCAAGGTCAACAAACTAATTTGAGTGTCAGGGTTCTGTGGATCTGTGCTCTCTAACTCTGCTCCACAGGTGGCTGCAGTTGACAGGTGGGCGTGGCCCGCACCTGCAGCTCATTAGGAAACTTTGTCTCTGGCTTAAAAGGAGTGCACAGACAGCTGGAAGACGCTAGAGTGTTACTCCATCGTGGTATGCCCAGGCCACAGATCTGTCTCCCGAGCTTCGTACCTGTGAGTTTTTGGAAACCTGGTTTTGGACTAATCCTGTCTCCTGTTTTCTCCAGTTTTGTTGTGTTTGGATCTACTCACCTGTGTTGGCTCCGTACTCCGAGACCAGTCATCTGAAGCCCTGCCGCTCAGATTCTGCTCTGGCACGTCCCCTCATACTCTCTTGGTGGTACCAAGCTGGGCGTGAGAACCCCTTCCCTGGATTCACCTGGTTCGTCTGATACACTCCGGTCCTTCCAGCTGCTCCTCTTGCCTGCCGGCATAGTGGTGCTGTTCGGTTCCCTCCGCCTGTATGACATCTGTCAGCCCTCCTGTCACTCAGCCACAATCTTCCATCAGAGAGTCACAATCACAGAGTCCCTGTTCACTCATCCTCCCCGGACAGGTCTTCCCATCCAAACGGTAAGCGGTGCAGCTTCCCCTGGTTCGATCCTCTTTAATATATATCCCCTTTTCTCCCGCAGTCGTTCCAGCTCTGACGTTCCGACCTCGCCTGATACATACTGCTTATCCTTTGTTGAGCCTGAAAATAAACATCTTAAAACTGATCCTGTTTCCGTCTGTCTGCATGTGGGCCAAACACCTAAAAACCATTACACTGAGAGGATTGGTGTTTTAAAGCTGTGGCCCCCAGACTGTGGAACGGGTTGCCTTTGTCTCTACGCTGTCTTAACTCTATTCGCTCTTTTAAGAAGCAGTTGAAGACCCACTTGTTCCAACTGGTTTTTAACTAGTTTTTAACTAGTTTAATGCTATGGTGTTGCATTTATGCTGTTTTTATCATTTTCTATTTTTTATTGTCTATTGTTTTATGGTTGTTTTCATTGTGAAGCACTATGTTTTTTATCCTGTGAAAGTTGCTATATAAATAAAGTTTACTTACTTACTTACTCTAGGTATAAAACTGTCATGATTTTAGGTTCTGTCTTAAGTTTGAATTATGGAATAGTTTGAGTTTTGTTGTGGTTTGATTTTGTTCTTTGTTTTATACTATCTGTTAGGGTTCTGTAAGCTTTTAGCTCAGTTCTGTTCACCTGCCAGCTCACTCCCCTGTCAGCAGTCACCAACCTATCAGTTCAGTTCACTGTCAGTCACTTCCCTGCCTCTGATTAGTTCCAGCTGTTTCCCGGTAATTAGTTTTCACTCCATTTCACCTGTGCACTTCACTATATAGTTCTGCTGCAGTCTTTAGTTCTCCGCCAGATCATTAACGAGCCACGGTGAGTTTTGTTCCAGCGTTCCTTTCTTGATTGACCTGTTGATGCTAACCTGAGAGCCTTTTTTGATTCTGAGCCAGCCTGTTCCCTGATCTGTTTTTCCTGCCCTGTCTGACTGATTTACCGGTTTACCAACCTGATTCTGTCCCATGGTTATCCGAGCTTGCTTTTGCCCTGTTTGTACCTCTGCCTATTTTGGACTGCCTTTTGTGTACCGGATTTTGGACTGCCATTTTGACCATTGAGCCTTGCCTGTCCCTGTTTTATTATTAAATCCTGTTTTTTGCCTTCACCTCGCTTGTTTGGTTTGAATACTGGGTTTGCCTGATTCATGTTCATAACATAAAACTATAACCATGAACAATCCAGTTTAACTTTATAATATTTACAGTTATCTACAAACAGGTCATTTGACACTTCAGGTTCTTGATGCAGTCCCCAGCAAATGGTTTATTGTCATGGCAGAAGTTCAACAGTTCAACTCAACAGTGGCTGGAATAAGAGGTTTGTAGAAGGATCAGTTTTACAGTCCAGGGTGAGTATGAGAATGAAACCACAGGCTAAAGCACCTCCTACCACACCAGAGGATTTGTGGGGATAAAGACAATTCTCTTGGTTTGAAAACTTGGGCAGCTCGCCATCCAGTCTGATCTCATCAGCAAGAGAATTGGAAAAATCCTACCTAAAGAACAGGGATTTATTTGTGTCAATAAGTAACTTGTAATCAGAACGGACAAAAGTCACATGTGGGGTACCACAAGCTTCAAACCTAGGACCCCTTTTATTCAATATCTATATGCTCCCACTACCTGAGGTTATAACAAGAAACAATATTAGTAACCATAACTACGCAGATGATACACAGCTCTACATTGGGATGTCACCATGTGACTCTGAACCCATCCATGCACTGAACGGATTCTTAAAACAAATCAACGCATGGATGTGCCAAAACTTTCTCCAGTTGAACAGAAATAAAGCTGAAGTTATTATCTTTGGACGTAAAGAGCAATGAACTAGAGTCAGCACGCAGCGTCAGTTATTACAACTACAAACTAGTGATGAGGCCTGAACTCTGGGTGTGGTGATGGACTCAGATCTGAACCTTCAAAGACAGATAAAGACATTCACTAAGTTAGCCTTTTATCACCTGAAGAACATTTCTAGGATTAAAGGACTGATGAGATCTAGAAAAACTCATCAATGCGTTAATCTTTAGTAGCATTCATTTCTGCAATGGTGTCTTCACAGGTCTACCCAAAAAAAAAAAAAAATCATTCAAACCACTGTGGCTGTTCCAGAACGCTGCTGCTCGTGTTCTCACTAAAACCAGGAAGATAGAGCAGATCACCCCATTTCTAAAGTCCTTACACTGGCTCCCTGTAGCTCAGGGGATAGACTTTAAAATACTTAAATCATATATAAATCACCGAATGGCTTAGCACCAGAACATATTAAAGACATTTTGTTGCTGTATCACCCCTCCAGGCCACTCAGATCTTCTGGTTCTAGTCTACTTTTCATACTGAGAACCAGAACCAAACATTGAGAAGCAGAATTCAGCTTCTATGCACCACAAATCTGGAACACACTTTCAGAAAACTGCAAAACAGCCGATACTCTGAGTTTCTTTAAATCAAGACTGAAACCTCGCCTGTTTTGAATTGCTTTCGACTCATAAAACAGGAAGATTGAACAGCAGATATTGTTGCTGAAATTTGCTATACAAATCTTGACAAGTATTTTTGAATGGATAGGATCTATCAGGTAATTTTGTATATTTTTGCCCAGATGATAGAAGTGATTGCAGGTCCTACTTTCCACCTTACTGAAAGGCTGCTTAATCACTGGATCAAATTTGTTTAATGTGTCTGTGGACCCCCTTAACTAAGCACTGAACTAAGAACTGTGTTCGGTTTTAAATCTATTGGTGGCAATAGATTTAAAACTGAACACAACCCTTTTCTCTCAGCCTAAACAGGTGCCATCTCCTGTCTACCTACTGTTAGGCTCAGCCCTTTTGTTAAATGAACCACCATTTCTTTCCAAGTTGACATGTTAGCATTGGACTCCTGGCAAAACCCTTTTGTGCCTAGAGCAAGTGGTTTGTATTTTTCCAGTCCTTTAATCCCTCCTCTTGTGCTTTCAGCCAAGAGGACTAACTCCACCTGTGGAGCTAGTCCTCTTGTGCTTTCAGCCAAGAGGACTAACTCCACCTGTGAAGCAGAGTTAGTGGAGTACGGAACACAGAATCCTGACACAACCAAGCATGTTATAGTTTTCGAAATGGCACTTGTTAGCAGTTCAAAAGCCCTTTGGTTTGTTTGTAAATTGTATTCACAATGCGAATAATAAGAAACATGTTTGGCAAATAAACAGAACAAAAGTGCTGTCATGATTTGTCTTTGGAGTAACCCGGACAAAGCACGCACACACAGAGCTGGTTTAAGAGAGTTTATTGCAGACAGTGGATGATGACGGTGACATGAACCAGAGTCAGTTACTGGACGGAGTTGTAGGGTGCAGGAGCTGACTGACAGGAACGGAGCGGAGAAACTGACCAGGAAACGGAGTAGCTGGGCTGCTGCAGGATCGGGAGTGAAGAGCAGAGAACAGGATGACGGAGATGAGGAAGCAGAGTCCAGCAGTGCAGAAGACAGGTACATAGTGAGAGACGGAGACCAAGACTTGAGGACTGGAACGGACAGGCGTGGTGTTGGTTTGACTGAATATGAGCCGGCGACAAGGAACAGACTGAGGTAAGCTTATGTAGGGGTGTGAACAGGTGGAACCAGTCATTAGATGATTGCAGCCTGACAGGTGTTTCCAATCAGAGCTGCACAAAGAAAGGAGGAGGCAGGAACTTCTAAGAGTGCAGCCTTCAGGCTGCATCCTGACAAGTGTACTGTGAATGGACGTACTAAGTTGGCCAAAATTGTTGACTAAATGTAATACCGACCAAACCTCTTTTCCATCTAGTCCTTATTAAATAAGGCAAAGGCTATTATATTTTAGATTTTAACTTATTTATATTAATAAGTTTGAACTTCAGCACCAGCAAGTATTTGGTTATATCTGTTTTCTTAATCTGCGATGGACTGGCGATTTGTCCAGGGTCCACCGCAGCAGCCCTCATGATCCCACTATAGGAATAAGCGTGCGTGTATGATAATTAATGGATGGATAAATGTGTTCTTAATGTAATGTACATTTGTCTCTAAAATATCAATTTGATTTATGTTTTATGACTTTTGTTTGGGATAGATAGGGTGCAAGGATAGATAAATACATCTCCACAATGTTTCCTTATTGTTGCTTATTTTAGATTGTTTGTTACTATTTTAATTTTAACATCCGAAAACAATAAAGATTTAAAAATAAAAAAGGGACATACCACGTGACATAACACGTTTTGTAGCCATTTCTTTACTGTTTAATTTGTATTTTTAATATTGAAAGTGTTCTTGGGTGTTTTGAAAGGCGTTGTCAAATAAAATGCATTATTATTATAATTATTACAGACCAGTTCACGAGTGACGTCACAAGCTACATCCATGCTACATCCGGGTCACGCTGGTAGGCAAAAACAGTACTGTTTTTGCCTACCAGTGTGACAAAAGGGTGAATTCGAGCGTACTGTTTATTTTTGGAATCTAAACAATGCCTACGACTTGTTGTGCTCCCGGTTGCACACAGAGGCATTCCAAATCATCGGTTGTACGTTTCTTTCAAGGACGACGAAAGAAATGGACAATTTCAATGAAAAGGATGCAGGCAGACAATCCCAATGGACTGTGGGAGCCATCATACCACGAGAGAATTTGCAGTCTACACTTCATCTCCGGTAAATACAACTTAATTTTGCTCAACTCATTGTTCTACTTAAATAATTATATAAATGAAAAATTAGGATATATACTTAAGTCAAGACGTAAACGTTTGTTTCATAATGATAAACATACATGTACAATGTATGCAAACCCTCTGGCATAAGTCTGTGTAAAGGATTAATAAGACAAAAACACCAAAATAATCCTTTGTGAACAATGTTGTTTTTTTTAACCTACCGGTGGCGGGTCTTCCTCTTTTGTCTGTGTCCGACTACGCTTTCGTATGTTACACAAACATGTCTGAACATGTCCCGATATAAAATAATTGTAGCCGTCCAGTGGTTTCAGGAGCTTTCGTGCTCTCTCGTCTGTACTGGCCTGCCATGTTTATAAGGCAGCTGTATATGTTGCCGTACGGAACACTTGGCCAGCATTTCACAGACTCGCTCCGTCCCTTCAGGCTTTTGCTGTGTGGATCTGGGAATCTGATACCATCAACCGTCAACTTACTCTTATAACGATCTTGTGATGCGTTATCTAAAGAACAAAAATACGTCTAGAACTCGTCAGTTTCTTTGTTTGCGTCCGCCATTGTGTTTGCCTTTTGCCTACCAGTCAAGCGCGCATGCACGAAAAACCCGATGCAAAACAATAACAATGAACTGGTCTATAAGACGGCTGGTACAGGAAATAGTGTCACTAGCGCCCCCTTCATTTCCGGATTGCAATGGTCCCATTTCCATATAAGGTATGAGTCTGGAGTCTGGAGAAATAATTACATAATAGGAATTAAGTGTCCTAAAAGTTATTGATTTTTACTTAGCCAATCATTATTTAAGACATTATTTCCTCAAATAATGTTTAGCCTAACTCATTGCATTGTAGATGAGTAGAACACAGACCAAATGTTGTTCTAAATTAGTTGAGCTAATTTGATCTCATTCCACATTCTTTAAAATTAACTGTGGTTCTCTAACTAAGATTCACTGAAACACTCTTGTGATGGTTTTCAACTATTTTGTCTTTTTGTTTCTTTTGTGTGTGTCATAATTTGAGTTTTTGGTCTTAGTATTAGTCTAGTTTTAGTTTGGGGTTCTATATCAGGTTTGGTCTTTGTGGTTATTTATGTTCTGGATTGGTTTAGTTTAGTTTCTGCCCCTTTCCACTTATGTTCTGGCAGCTTGTTTCCTCCTTCAGTCCCTTTCCTTTCCCTGATCTCCTCCAACTGTTTCTGCCTAATGAGTTCATTCTGTCCACCTGTTAATCAGCCTATTTAAACCTGTCCTCTGTCCTCTGCACTCTGCCAGAACGTCTCCATCCCCACGGTGTGAACTTCCAGCAATTCTTTACTCTGCCTGGTTCCGATCTTGATTCTGCTTCAAGTTACCGAGCCAGCCTGATCCCTGTCTGTTCCTGTTTTGCCTGCCTGATTGTCGGACCTCATCTGTTGCTGGACCTCGGATTCTGTTTCTTCCTGGGTTGTCTGCTTATGAGCCCGACCCAAGCCTGCCCGTAAATTGCCGAGCCTGCTTACCCCTGCGCTTCTCAGTTGCCAGTTACCCCGGACTCTGTGTGGACTGTGATCTTGGTTTCCCCTGTCTTGACTGCCACTGATACTCTGCATCTCCCTCGGACAAGTTCCCGGGTCTGTGTCTGCGCCCAGCTGTTTATCCCTCTGGACCCAACTGGAGCCTGTCTCTGTTGGATTCAGTCTCATCCTTTATTTTTTTTTACCACAAACAATGTGTTTATGTGTGTGTGGTGTCCAAAAAGATAGTGTTAGCTGGCCTGTTCAGTGTTCACCTTAAAAATAAGCTGGACTGCAGTCACAACGCTGACACGTTTTCCAGGAAGAGTCAGAGCTGATTGTATCTACTGAGGAGGCTGAAGTCTTTTGGAGTACAAGGGGTGACTGTGGCTCAATGGGTAGCGTAGTTGTCTTGCAAATTGTAAAAGGTTGTTGGTATGATTCCAGCTTACACTGTCACATGTTGATGTGCCCCTGGGCAAGGCACTTAACCTCAGGTTGCCTACCAATCGGTGTATGAATGTGTGCGGGTTAGTGGGGGACTGTAAAAGAGCTATATAAGTTGCTATATTGGTGTAGTTTGTACTATCATGCACATTACATATTTTTCTCACTTCGTTGTGCAAATTGGCTTCTGTACTTTTCTCTGTCTAATGGAATATTGCGATTCTTAACTGATTATCATCAGTCTCTCAGATGCTGAGGTACACTTGCATATGCCTTCGCTACTCCGAGATGTTGCTGTACAATCATAAATGTTGCATTTTCTCACATCGTTGTGTAAATTGGCTGCTGTCCTTCCAATATTTTAGTTAAATATTTACATTTTTTTAACTGAATGCCATATTATCAAATTAGCAGTAATGGTGCAATAATTACTAAGGTTGGATTTTCTTGACCTTTTATTTTAACCTTTCTAATAAGTTTATTCTCTGGTGCTTTAGAACTAACTTTAGATTACATTAGCTGTTTTTTCAGTATGGATTTAGTGTATAACTTCAGTTTACCCATTTTGTGTCAATAAAGGAGTTTCTTGTATTATTTATACTTTAGTGTATGTTTATTTGTACCTTGTGAATTTAGTTTGTGGGTTCTGTTAGTTCCTACTGAATTATTTCCATATTATTGTTTGCTAGAGTTCTTCCTGTGTTTTCTCCCTTTCTATCCTGTTGTTGTCCTCCTTCTCCCTCAGTTATTTGCCTTCATTACTCTCACCTGTCACCCATTATCATCAAAATTACCTGTACCTGCTCTCTATGCTTCCCTCTCTTCTCCTACCTTGCAAATATACTATCTGGTCATCATCTCACATTTGTCAGATCCCCCAATAGGCTTACTCCTGCATGCTCTTCAAGAATCCCATTGTTCTCTATGACCTACGCTCCTTTGGCCCTGTAAATTGTTTTATCCTATTAAAATTTTTAAACTTTAAGATTCCCAGTGTCATAAACTGAGGTAGTTGAACCCGAATTCAGCCACACACATAGTTACATTTTGAAAGGTTTATTAAAAAGGTAATGATGGCGACAGAGGCAGGTGAAGTATTCAGCAAGCTGAGGCAGGCAGAATGAACAGTCGCCCCGATAATGCTGGTCAGGCGGAGCGGATCAGGCAGTGCAGTCCTGGGAGCCACCCGATTTGGCAGCCCAGATGTGGGTAACTCATTGAAGGAGCAGCAGTGTTGCAGCAAGGAGGCACAGGCATCATGGAGCACCAGCAGACAGAGTTCAGAGGAGCGTAGGGAACTCACAGTGAAGCAGCAGTTCTGCAGCAAGGAGACTCGGGCTACTTGAGCGGCAGCAGGCTGAACACGGTAACGCAGAGTGAGAGTGAAGAGAAGGAGAAGGAGAAGACGTTCCGGTGGCGATGGGTTAACCGAGGAGGGTTTATGTAGGTTGTTGGACAGGAGGATAGAGTTCAACTTAATTAGGAGCAACAAGTGGGAGTGATATAGAGTGGGATGATGGCTGGAGGTAACTGTGCTGGGAGAATACTGGCTGAGGGGAAACAGAAGTCCAGAAAAAAGTGCACCATGACACCCAGCTCTTGTCTGCACTTTGATCCAGCTACCACCTTACCTATTGTGACACAGTCTTCACAGTACTGTACTTGAAAAAGTAAGGAAAACATTACAGAGACAGGAAAAACTTTACAGAGGAAAGCACATTACAGTGGAACAGTTGCAGCAAGTTAAGGATAAGCTGGACTACAAACTTCAACATTCATATTTAAAGGCAATTATAAACTGCCAGGAGTTAGTTGTTGAGCCCGAATTCAGCCACACACAGAGCCACTTTTAAGAGTTTTTATTGAAGATGATGGGTTGTGGCGATGGAGACCGGAAGACTGTAGCAGACAGCAGCAGAGGGATGATAAGATGGCCGAAGCTGGAGCAGGCGGACCTGAGGGAGGGAACACAGGCAGGCATTAGGCGAGGCAAGGACGAGGTACGAATGATGTGAGTATGCTGTCAGAATAATACCGCTGACGATCCGGCGGAGACTGGCAGACTGATGTGAGCTTATGAAGGAGGTTGGACAGGTGAAAAGAGTCTGAGTAATTGGTGACGGCAGGTGCAGGTAATCGGCGGTGATGTGGAGACTGGAGTCTGTGGAAGGAGGAAGGTGCCAGGAAAACTGTCCAGAGCTAGGCAGGCCAAAAACTGCAACCTGACATAAACAAATAGGTTTTTAACCTTGATTTAAAGGAACTCTTCAAAATTGGTTAGATGGAAGCCCATCTAACCAAAAAAGACCATACGGATTTTTTAAAAACATAATAGAGAATGAATAAAACTGAACGTTTTAAAAAATCTGACCCAAACAGAATAAAAATACCTCTACAAAGTACATGGATGGATTAAATTCTAATTTTCTTGACTCCTAGAAATTTCAAGTACAAAACTAAATGTATTTAATTAAGGGCTAATTAAGTGGATTTTGCATTCCTGTATATATATATATATATATATATATATATATATATATATATATATATATATATATATATACACACACAAATACATATACATATATATATGTATATACATATACATATATATATATATATATATATATATATATATACACATACATACATATGTATGTATATATATATATATATATACATATGTATATATCTATATATATACATATGTATGTATATATATATATACATATACATATGTATGTATGTGTGTGTATATATATATATATATATATATATATATATATATATATATATATATATATATATATATATATCAAATATTGATCTTAATCTCCTGGAATACTGATCTCGTTGGTTAGGTGATAGAGGGGAAACGTCATGAAACGTCGTTATCAAAAACAGGAATGGTTCTGCAGCTGGAGGCTGAAGACGTTCCCTCCTCGTGTTTTTAACTGCATTTCAGAAGTTTTGCATTTGACCAGGGTCAGTGTCACTACTATAAGCATAAGGTGATCCCTGGACTCCAAAGAAATTGTACTGCCAGTCCAACTCCAGGATGACATATTCTTCTGGCCACTGCCAGTAGGTGTCCTGCATCTCAACAGCATGGAGGAGAT